>NC_047159.1:11361317-11598817 GCF_009819705.1 Hippoglossus hippoglossus | reverse complement strand
AAATTTCCTGTGTCATTCCAACACCAGATATGAAAATCCCTGCTTCATACGAGAAGCATTTCTGAGAGCAAAGCGGCAGCAACAACATGAAGCAACCCAGTGAAAACAGAAGAGAGGTGGGATGGCGTGAGTCAGACACTGAGTCAAACCCTTTTTACAGAAAAGTGTTTTGTTTTGGCAACAGAAGTGTTATTATTTTCTAATTAGGACAGTGAAACGGTCCGTGAGGCCAACTCCGCGTTCACAAGTTTGTCAGTGACAGTACAAACTTCATCGCTGCTAATTCTCTGTGTCTTTAGGTTCAGTGCCAAAGCAAACAATACCAGCTTTTTTCACACTCACACTGCATCACTTTACAGCAGACACATTTGCAAGTGCATACAGGTTTCTCACTCCTTCACATATGAATTCACAAACACACACACACACACATACACACAAACAAACACACACAGCAATAATCATGTTACTGCCTGATACTAACAGCCACCCTGAATGATTAATTCACATTGTTAAATGTGTCTAAAACAATATCCACATGTCCATAAGTATATTGAAAGTTTTGCAGGTAGCTGTATTTGTTCCTTCTGTTAGACTAATCAAATGTGCATCTGGTAGTGTTGCAGTCTTTTTTTAGCTTATTTCCTCTTTGGGTTATTATTCCTCCACTGCTGCTCACCTTACAGTAGAAAGAAAAGAATAGCTATTTAATTTGTCTTTTATTTGCTTCAACTGAACATCAGAAGTAAATTTTGTTCAGAATAACATACACTGAAGATAATTTAGCAAGTTTGTGGCCAGTCTGAACCAAAAATGTTTTGAATGCAAATATCGACTTGTAAAAGTAATGTTTTAAACGAGATGTATTATGCTCACATTCAGGTTCATAATTTGAAGTCATTTCTGAGGGGGGAGAGGAGCTCCCTTTACTGCAGACTTTGAGCTTTTTAACTTTGCCAATTTTACATTCACAAAGACCTATATAACACACTGGAGGAAAGAGAAAAAAAGCATAATATTTATCTTTTAACACCGACTTTAAAACCTTTTTTCTCTTTGTCCCACCGGATGCAGTTTTGAATCCCTTGTTCTTGATGTTGCTGAAACTTTAAATTCAATGTCCCCCTGTGACTCCCAACCTGCAGAGAATCAGAACTCCACATGGTTTCGAAGACGGAGTTCGCCAACAATCAAAAAGTTGACTGTCTTCCTCTTAACAAGTCTGATGGGATCCTCTGTTTCAACTGGATGTGTGAGTAACAGATAATAGACGTTTATATTGCAGTAGAAGAAGAGCTAAAATAAATGAAAAGCATCGGAGGGATGATGGATTCCCTGCACACACACTGTACTAATAGGGGATTAGGCCATGCTAACTGTTTTATATGTAATAAATCATTTTTTAATGACATCATTTATACCATATGATGATCAATGATTGTTTGAAAGAAGTAAGGTATAGATTGTGTCTGCAACGTTATTGTATGCAAAGTGCCTTGAGATAATGTATGTTATGATCTGGCGCTAAACAATATGTGAATTTAAATGCATAGTGATGTAATGATGACATCATTCCTACCGTATTATCAGTTAAATTATTTATATATTTATATAAGCTCTAGGTCTATGGTCCTATATAGGATGAAGAGTTACCTTGGAAATGCATCACGTACTTTTTGTGACTTATTCATTAGGTCTCTTATCCTATGACGGGGAATCATTTAGTGATCAATATAAGCTTTAGATTGTCTCTATTATTTGCAGAGATAGATCGATCAGCTCCAAAAGTTAATCATGTGAAGATACCCTTAAAGAATATTCTCAATAAAAGAACACACACACACACACACACACACACACACACACACACACACACACACACACACACTGGGATGAAAACAATACCTTACTTCCCGCTACACTGGCGCACAGGGTAATAAATAAAATTAACGATTGCTGAATTTAATTTAGCTTCTTCAGATTCAAGGTCCTTGTATTGTGCATACTGAATCACTGTCACGCTGGCATGACTTACAGACACACCACTGAATAGAGCCATTGTTCATGTTGTTTTTATTATTATCATTATAACACCTCTCCCAATCAAAAAGATGTGTTTACTTTCTCAGGTTGTAGTCTAGATTTCGAAACTTAAGTGGGCAGACATTACTGTTACTCATTGCAGCTTTGATGTCTGCCAAATAACACAACTGTTAATGGTGTGTGTCCTTGCACTTAAACAGCAAACAACCTCGAAAGGTCACAAAGACTAGAGAAGCTGTTGTGACATTCTCACAGTCACAGTGGGCCAGAGCCTTCAGAGAATGGATGCAGGGTTAAAAACGCAGGCGTCAGAATTACACTCACACACAGTCGCACCTGTAAAGCTCAGTCCTTCTCTAGAAGTCTGCAAGATGCGAGCATACGCCTGCGAACATTGTAGTATGAATTGAGATTGATTTCCCAGAAGCACAAAACACAGAAGATGTATTTCCCTCTCATGCGAGTTGGTTCTGCTGAATTATAACACTGACATTGTTCATTTCCTGTGTCCCCGGCCTCCTCTCAGGCTCCAGTGCTGCTGACAGGGCTCGATTGAGAGGGAGAAGCTGGGAGAGTTTGTTTGGCCGTGTGTGTGTGTGTGTGTGTGTGTGTGTGTGTGTGTGTGTGTGTGTGTGTGTGTGTGTGTGTGTGTGTGTGTGTGTGTGTGTGTGTGTGTGTGTGTGCGTGTGTATGTTTGTGTGAGAGAGATGTCATCTGGCAGCATCTTCCTGTATCTTTCTGTTAATGTACAGTATTAGTTTCAGTAAGTGGACCCTAAAGAGTGATGATGGGGGAATGAAAGATGAAAACTATACAAGTTCTGGGTTGAATTGAGAATATTCTGTTTGTAGCTGTTCGCTTTCGACCGAATGCTCTTTGCAATTTACTTCCATAACTCACAACCGTGCTTCATTTTTCACATATTACAAATTGTTCCTCCCATACAAAAATCCATGTGAACCCCACTCCTAAATATCAACTTATCGTACTTTCTAGAAACTAGGTCTTATTCTGGATTTTGTTCTTGACATCAAAACCAGAGATAACATGAAAACATACATTGTCCTATTACAGTCAGAGACAATGATCTTTTCTAACTGTCACCTTTGCATGTTATTTTTTTCCCTCTGAAAATTGAGATTAAAACTGCCTGAATACGATTAAATGTGAAGCTGTCATTTCTCACAGCTGACAGTCCTACTAAGCTGTTTCAGATGGGAAATGGTTTTCAAGTTTGTCTCACTGGAGAACTTGTGCAATCAAGACATTAACCTGTTAGTCTCGGACTGTTCCGAGTTTTTCTGACCTTCACTCTTGGTCTTCAAATTTATCTCAGTGTAACCAAGAGAGAGAAAAATGTAATGACGCACACAAGAGCGCAGGTTATTGTCTGTCAGTATGTGTGTGTGTGTGTGTGTGTGTGTTTGTGTTGGGAGCAGTTGGGAGGGGCTGAAGATCATTAACACAGAGAGGTCCCAGGGTCAAATCGTTATAAATACCGTTAAGCCGAGGGGCAATAGGTGTGTGTGTGTGTGTGTGTGTGTGTGTGTGTGTGTGTGTGTGTGTGTGTGTGTGTGTGTGTGTGTGAGAGACATGGAGGGAGGCAGAGGAGGGCCCACAGGGAGTGACTTGGTAAAAGGGGGATGAGCTGTAGGGATGAGAGGTGATGGGAGGGAGAGAGAGATGGACAGGAGAGGTGAAGGTGTAAGTGGGGTCAGGTCGCGACTCATGACCCGACACTGTTAATGCATCTAATGTTTAAACTGATGGAGTCTCATGCTCCTCACAGTCTGGTGGGGAGTTGTCACTCATAGCCAGAACCTATCGATACATTGCCGTGTCAGTGCTGGAGAATGGTCTCCAATCATCTTTCAGCTTTTCACCTTATTCACAAAGCGGCCATTTTCCTCTAATGTCACACTCGGGGTGGGAAGCTCGAACGCATTAACGGAATAATGTCAATGCAAGTCAAAAACATAGGAAATTATCATTTCACTCTTACCGACTGATTAGCAACTGACGAGAAACTGGATGGTTAAAGTCTGGAGGCACTTTGTATCATGTTTTAAAGTAAAACAATATAATAGCTCAGTCGTAGCCATTAGACAACAGCTAAGTTGCATTCACCCAATTCCTAGCTATCAAACACTATCAAACAGTCGGGTTAAAAGGTGATTAAGGGGAGGGAAAAAAATCAGACTTCTTTAAACCAATCAGTCCTCTGGCGTTGCTCTGAGTCAGGGGTTACAGCGACAGTGCAAAATAGCATCAGTGGGGAACATGTTTTGGTTAAAGGGCAAATCCAGACATGTTCTTTGTTTATCTTTACATTTACTGAAATAACCAAACATGCCTACTTTACTTTAGTCTACCAGGAGAAGGAACACGAACACTGCCAATTACTGTAAGTCATTGTTTTCAGAAAGGCACCATGTCTTGACTCATTAGGTTTGTGAGGAACCAGTGCTGTCAACTCAATGTGTATTATTCGGGAAGATTTATGGATTGTAAGGACCGTTCTACTTTATTACAGCTTGGGTCTCCATCATTTGTCTTGTTCATAACAACTCTGTTGGCACCAGAGTAAGCAGCAATACAATTTCGAACCAAAATTAAATTGAGTCAGCCAGATCATCTAAATCACTCTATTTGGCAGCAAAAACAGTAAGTTTCAGTAATCAGCCGTTATTGGACAAGAAAGCTACAGCAAATATTCTAATGAACAGAAATGCTCTCTGTTGTTTAAAACAAACATTTTGGGTAATATGTTTATTGTTAGCCAATGTTTGGACAAGTACAGAGCCAATGTTTCCGCTTCCAAATAATTTTTGCTAACATGTGGGTTTGATCATCTGATTACTTTTGACCGCTTGATTGTTTTTGCAGTCCATTTATTTGCCCCTCACAGCCAATGGGCCCTTTGTGCTGATGTTAGCTGTAACGTACCAAACAACACTCAGGGTTTTTCCACTAATCTCAAAACGTAACGATAACTTCACTTCCTCCTTTATTTTCCCACCAATCTCTTACTATGTTCCTCTGTCTCTGTAAATTCATGAATTGAAATCATACAGCCTCGGGACATGAAGATTTTCTTTTTGCCCAAATTAGTTCCACTGACGGCTTATTTGTGTTCATGTGTCATCGGCTTGAATAGGATCCAACTTGTACGAAAGTGTATTCTCATAATTGCATGTAACATGTACTCATCACTATTTGACCACTTACCTCGAGTGGTCAGATACAGCATCCTTTAAACAAGCTGTGACACTGGGTGTGACTCTGATCATCGAGTTCTTGATCAGGTTTGTTCTGATACAAGTGTCCCTGTATGTGACCAACAGCTGTTTCTGTCAACAGATGATGGGGCAATGCTGCCTTGAAACAGAGTAGAACTTAGGAATAATGACCCAGTTAAATGAATGACCTCCAGTCCACAGGGTCTGCTTCATTCAAGGTTTATGATTGGTGCTGGAAATGAGACGCCTGCTAAAGCTAAGCAGATGTGTTGCTCCATCATGCAACGGTTATAAAAAAATGTAGGGAAATCTCTCTCCTTTGAATGATGATGAAACAATGGAAACTTGGTAAACAGTTTGTGTTGAAACACTCATCTTGTTGAAACAACATTCACACCCAAAAACGCTGGAACACCTCCCCAGAGGATCCTGAAGCAAAACAAAGATTATGGGCAATGATAAAACCACAGGAGCCACAGATATGACACACAGATGATTGTGAGTCAAACCCAGTGTTGCACAGCTCTGAATACGCCCATGTGGACGGTCCGTTCTTTAGCTCTGTGGGCTGCTGCCGTGGGAGCAGTGTTGCTGTGAGAGCCCGGGGGTTTGAGGCCAGGAGTGGAGTAGGAGTTTTATGGCAGGAGTCGCCACTGGAGATGAGTTAAAGCAATGACTTTGAGTGACGGTATTGATCTCCCTTAGGATCTCTGGGTATACCTCAGACAAACTGAAGTCATTTGCTGCTGCATGTTGCCCATGGCGATGGATGTAGAGTGGCTATTATGGGATTTAAGGTCATCAGAGCCTGTCTGTTAAACCAACTTCGTCGTCTTGTGCTCAGAGAGCAACAGTGAGAACAGTTGTCACTGCTGATTAAACATTGTGCAGCAGAGTGGCATTCATGGCAATTTCATGGCAAAAAAACATTTAGCTCCAGCATGAAAATTTGCCTATTGATGAAAACTAATTACAAATCGAAAATGCAAGCAATTGTAAACCGTATAATCCTGTCTCTTTTGGATGTTGTAGTCGAGCACTGCTAGAGCAAGGACAGGACGTCCGCCTCTATTGACCCCAGAGGCCTCCATGACCCCTTAAGCCCTTCACAATATGTGCAAACACACACACACACACACACACACACACACAACCAGACACTCACAAATGACTGGTAACATAAACCCAGTGGTCTCTAAACTTTGCTGTCACCCTGCTGAGCACAGGAAGTAATCTATTGATCCAGGAGGAAGAGGCATGGAGGGATGAGGTGGAGAGAGACAGACAGAAGAGAGACAGCAGAGAGGAAGTTGGTTGGCTGAGAAGCAGGAGGATCAATTGTCCAAATATGCAGGAGAAGAAGTTATGAAATTATGGATTTTTTTTTTAAAGCTTTAAAACATATTTTCTCAGTCAATTTGTTTATATGAGAAAGAGGTTTTTTTTTTTTACAGTTCTGCATTTGTAAGATTCATATCTAAAATTCCTTATCAATACATCTCAACAGCATCCAGTGTTATTGAGAAATGCTTAAGATCTAAAACCATGTTTTCATTCAATTTAAATCCCCAGAGGTTTTATTACATTCTCTCTTTTTAGAATTCAAATAGGACAAATTTTAGTGGCTTCTCTAACCGCATTTATCACATTTTATTAGTGCTGATGATTGTTTATTTTACTTTTAATCCATTAATTATTTCCTTAAAACATCAAAAATAGACGGAACAGTGCCACGGTGAGTCCAAGGTGACATCTTCTAAATGTAAAGGGTTTATGAAACCTTTGATGTGGGAAGCTCAAACAAGAGATTTTATTTCTTGAAACATATCTAAAGAGATTATTTATATTTCATTCCAGAAACAAATGGCAGCTTATGATAACAAATAGTTTCTGCCATGAAAAAAGAAAGAAAACCCAAATAAACAGAAAACAATTTTAAGGAGAAAAAAATTGAAATACTGACAAAGATGACATCCAGCATGGCTGGTGGAGGATGGGCTAGCAAAGAAGAAAGGGCAGACAAACAGAGGGATGGATACAGTAGATGGGTAGAATTTCCTCCACACTGCAGTTAGATAAATGTCAATATGAATCTGCCTCTACAAGCCAAAAACCCTCCTCCTCCTCCTCCTCCTCTTTGTCCTGATCCAGAGGCCTATCACATTCCCCTCTCTGTACCATCCACTGGTAAAAATAGACATTTCCTCTTCTCTTCATCTCCATGCATGTGTCTACCACCCCGCTTTCCTTCGTCATCATCTTTTTTTTCCCACATCCTCCTCCCTCTCCTCCTTCTCCGTAACTCCCTCAGTCTAATCTTTTCTATTTATAATATTCAACCCACATTCACCTTCTCAGATGACACACACTAGAAGACCAACGCTTCCTACGTAAAGCCCTCTGAGGTGGTCAGAGATGCGGTGATGAAGTGGCTCGGAGGGAAGTGACAGAGCAATAAATAAAAGTGAGAAAAAAGAACTGTGTTGTTGTTGTTGTTGTTGTTGTTGTTGTTGTTGTTGAGTTTCCAGGTCTTTAACATCCGGCCATCACATAAGAAAAATATCACATCTGTTCAAAATGGACAGAAATGCCATGATATGACTTTTCAGGGTTTCTGTAGGTTTCAAGTTAAATTCAGGACTTTAAGACCATAATGAATGAAAGTTAAAATTGATGTCAGGTACAACAGATATGAAGGAATATCAGA
Organism: Hippoglossus hippoglossus; assembly: GCF_009819705.1. Taxonomy (NCBI): domain Eukaryota; kingdom Metazoa; phylum Chordata; class Actinopteri; order Pleuronectiformes; family Pleuronectidae; genus Hippoglossus; species Hippoglossus hippoglossus. Next base: position 11,590,828 of record NC_047159.1, on the reverse strand, counting down.
GTCCCAGAATTACTGGCAGTTGAGGTGAAGTAGATGAGTAGAGAATAAACCCTTGAAACTACAGGGAGAAGGTACTGTATCTATAGTCTTTCCCACAGCCAATACGAGTGCATTGAGATAAATTCTGATTGGTTTAATATTTGTATCACAAGAAAGAACTACAGCACTCTGAGATATTACAAACTATGCATACCCCCAAAACATCTCTTTATAAAATTTAAAGCATGGCAGAAGTAGCGTGAAAAGATCTTAAGACCTTCTTAAACATATTCAATACCTGGTATGTAATATCTTAACGTTTTTAAGACTTTTTAAGGCCCCGTGGAAAACACTTTCACATTTAACAGATTACTTTTGCAGTGTAGTATTGTAAATGATATGGGTACTACTATATATGATGACCCTAAAACCCACCCATCAATGCCTCAAGCATAACCCATCCGACTATAATGGCATGACATATTAGTTTTGTAATTTGGGACAGTGGATCACTCTGAAAGTGTTTGAAAAATCCTTTGAAGTGTGCACTCGAATGGTCTTGATAACTTGAAGTAAGACTGCTGCCTACAGAGACGGACCAAGTCAAAGAGACGGGCAAAGGAAAAGATGGTTTACAGGAAAGAGGAGTAGAAAGAGGGATTCGGAGGGGGCGTTGATTTCAAAGCCAGAGTGGCCGCAGATTAGTTCCATTTCATTTATTGTTTCTGACTGAGCCTTTTGTTTCTGCTGAATGAAGGAACACAGAGACGCACACCTAGAAGCCCTCGCACTTTGAGATGAAACAGACACATGAGGGACACCGCTGAATGATTTCTTTTATTGAATAGAAGAAGTCTTTTTCCTGAAGAAGGATATATCCTTTTCAAATGAGCCTTTTAAGCAATTATACAGAGTAGCTTCTTGAACGCAGCTTTAATGTCACAATACACTGTTTGTGGAAGAGGTTCCCGGCCAGAAAGTCCTATAGTCACTACAAATGTAGCTTATTTTTAGCTTTGTCTTTATGCTGCAAACAATATGACATGTTTGTCCTCACTGTGTAATTACTTACATGTATTGGTAAAATGCTGGGTGAGGATTTAGGGGCTGTGCCGCAGTTAATGGACATATATACCTTTGCTGATGAAGACGTGTAAAAGAAAAGGTATGCTAATGTCAACCTCAAATAAAATGACAAAACAATATTGTGTATCAGAATGTACAAAGGAAATAAAAATGACAAATAAAATAAACATACAACACAGAACAACATTCACTTCTTCCTGTTAAAAACCTATTATATTATACTGTCCCAGTGTAAGCATTGTTTTTACCATCTATAGATAAAATACCTTTTCCAAGAAAATCTAAAGTATGTGATATACGATGGTCAAACAAAAGTAAAATATATACAACTGTGTGCAAAACAAATCAAAGACAGTTCAACCCTAAATTGATCCTTTTCATACCTGTTTAATATAGAGGTTTGAAAGGTTTACAGAATCATAAGCTTCTGAATTGCACCATGTTGTGTTATGTTTAATTGTAAGGAGGATTATTCAGAGGTTTTAGAATAAGTTGCCTGGAATTGTTCAGGATTCAGATAGTTAAAAATATAAGGAGCAACGTTAGCTCTAAATATCGACCAAATATTTATTGTAAAGCTCCCAGTGAAACGAATCCTGATTGAAGATTATTTCATTTAGCAGCCATTTAGCTTAGCTTAGCACAAAGACTGGAAACGGAGAGAAACAGCTCCATCCGACTATAACAAGATCCCCCCTCCAGCAACTGTAAAACTCACTACCTCATTTATTCCGCCAAGGAGCTGATTTATTTTATTGGCTTTTGTTTGTCTGTTAATTAGCAAGATTAGACAAAATTTACCAGATGGATTATCATCCCACTTGGTGGAAGGATGTGGTTTTGCTCAGGGATGAAACAATTGAATTTCAGAGTCTTTTAACCTTTTTGTTAATTTCTCTAGTCATAATTCATAGATCTTGAGGAGAACACCCGACCTGCTAAGGGGACTGTAGCTCTGAACATGTTCTGTTTTTCTTGTCATGCCACCTTTAGTTTTTCCAAGTAACTTGACAAATCCCACTTTGTGTGAACCAGTAAATATGTATGTATATGTGTTTTTTATTTATATGTCTCTCTGTCTTGGTCTGTAATGTTTTAATCAAGCATCCTTAAACAAACGCATCCTCAGTAACACCACAGACACAAAAACAGACCCCCCCCCCCCCCCACACACACTTCTCAATCTTATGCCTCCATTCACTTTGACATTAATTGCCTGCGAGTTTCTTTTAATTGAATTTATTCACCTTTTTGTTTTTATTTATTCATTTTGTTGCATTTTTCGAACGTTCGTCTCTCTACTGTATTTTTTTTTTTTTTTATGCCGTTTGGATTCTGATGCCTAATTAGTACTTTGGCAGATTGATTATTTTTCCTTTTTTGTCCCTAAGCCCCAAAGGGATTGTAGTATGGGTTCTTCTAATTATGAACATTTTCTCTTTTTTTTGTGGATACACAAGTGAATCAAACCTCCGAACTGAACTCACTTTGAAAGTTCAACCAATCAAATGTTCCCATTTGTTGACAGTTCCCCAAATTCTCCTATTTAATTCAATCAGTCTCACACTGCGGAAGCTCTGGGAGTTTGTCTCATAGTGTGACACAAAACATGGGAAAAAATCACATGTTATTCAAAAGTAGTTGAAAAGTCACAAAGAAACAAACCTTTAAGCAGAATATGAACACTTTGTACAGTTTAAAACGACTAACGCACCACAGTGTGGTCAGTGAGCACCACTTTAAATGTGAAAATGTTAAATCGGTGAAAGTGCACGCCCCCTTTCTTTTTATTAATGGATTCAGGGGCTGCTCAAGTGCACGTCTTTTAAGATAATGTGATTTAAATACATCACCAATGTGAAAACACAAGGTGGTGCTTTTCTCTTTCTTATTACATTTGCAGAGCAGCTGGCTTGTCTGCAGTTTGGGATAAACACGGTTTTACTCTGTGATTGTGATCTATGATTTTTTCTTTTCTTTTCCTTCGCACCAGTGAAAGTGTCTGTGTTTTAACCCCGAAACTCCTCTACTCAAATATTCCTTATACATCTGCCCTGACCTCAACCTCCACCAACACCGCCTGGCACAGTACGTGTGATGTGGGTTTGTGTAAGAGGGAGGGAGAAGTGTGTGTGTTAGTGTGTGTTAGTGTGTGTGTGTGTGTGTGTGTGTGTGTGTGTGTGTGTGTGTGTGTGTGTGTGTGTGTGTGTGTGTGTGTGTGTGTGAAAGTGTGAGAGATCCCACATGTGGTGGACCACATGAAGTAAAACGCTACCTATATGTGGACATGCCATGCATATGTGATACACTTAAGTGCTTGACATGTGCATGTGATTATTAATTTATGTGTGCCTCTGTGAGCAGAAGCACCTGTCTGTCTCCATATTGTAACTGGTGTTCAACATATATGTTTAACGCGTGACATGGACTCTTTATGAAGTTGCATGATGATTTTTACGGAAAGTGCAACGCAGCCAGAACTATTTTACTTTCTCTATGTGCATGTTCCCGCTGTGTGACAGTGTGCACATGTGTGTGATTATAGACAGATGTGCATGCATGACAGCATGTGTCGTTCAGGGAGGACGAGTGGGTGGAAGGCAACCAATGATTAATTCAGCAGAGACTTATATTTATGATCGAGAGTGTGTCTGTGTTGAACACTGACAGGTTACATGTTCTTTAATAAGCTACCGACATGTTACATCTTAAATATCTTGTGCTGTAAAAATATTTCCCCCCCCCAAAAAAAAATCGCCAGCAGCCTCCTTTGATTTACGGCGGCGCAAACTTTCAGTATTACAGAGCTGCCGGCAGGGGAGGGGTGGGGGAGTAGGAATCTGTTTGGTGGCGGATGTGTGGGATGTTTTGACAGGTGTGGTGAATACCTGCAAAACTAATTTAGTGCTTATGCAGCAGTAGTGCCTCTCAGACAGGCAGGTAATGTGCTCTGCCACCCCTGGTGTTAACAGTCTGTAATAAAGACTTTCAGAAACCGGTCCGACTCCTCACGTAGGAATCCCTCTTTAGCAGTTGTCGCACGCAGGAGCGAGGCAATTGGGAGCGAAGCCATTTTCTCTCAAAAGCGATCCCATATCTCTGATCACTTTTTTTTCCTCCTCGCTCTAACTGTGCTTGCAGTCGCGCCGGCAAGGAACATGCTGCTGAGTTCAGGACGAAATCGTGTTTTTTTTTTTCTTTAGCCACTTTTTCCTCCACAGTTCACAAAGTCTGGTCTTGGTTTTCCCTGTTTGATGAGTCTGGACACCTCCTCGGCCTGACCTGCTCTGTGTTCTCAGGTCCACAGCAGCACAGAGCCGGTGCAGTGGCTGAATGTTGAGTTTTGTTTGCGTCTGGTATGATTATGCAGGATGAATTCAAACAAGACCCCGAACACAGCATTGTTTACAAAGTTAGCGTTGTGTAGTGTGCATGAAGAAATGTTTTTATGGCATTCACCAGGCACTAGGGGGGTTAACGGTAAGGCACTCAGCAGCAATGTGTGTGTGTGTGTGTGTCTGTGTATAGATTGATGGAGGTGGGACGCTTGTGTGTATTTGGGGAAGATGTAGGTTAATGGTTGTCTCTGTCCCTCTGATCTGAATAATTCATCCAATGGGAAGCTTTTATATGTCTCTGAAGAATCTCTCTGATTGGTTGATCAGGCTGCTGCATTTCCAGAGCTCTACCTGCTTCTTCTACCTTGAGAGATTTATTATGAAGACTATGTCGGACCACTGATGTGTGTGTGTGTGTGTGTGTGTGTGTTTTGGGAGTGTGAGTCTGTGTTTGCAAAATCCTGCAGCCCCCCCACAGAGCCCACTTCCTTTATTTATGTTTTTTTTTGTTTTGTGGTGGGATCTCTCTCCTTTATCTTCTGCCATTATCCATTTCCTTGCTCCTAGTTTCTCCCCCACTCTCTCTCTCATCACACACACAAATAAACACACATGCACTCGTACACACACACATAAGCAATCTTTCTCTCTTTCTTGTGTGTCCATCTCCGTTAGCGTGAGACCACCTCCACTGGGATGTTCTGAAACATAACACAGCCTGAAGGGAAACACATAAAAAACATAAACGATAACAAAAGGCAAAACAACTTTAACATAAGAAAACTGTAAAATAATAATAATATTAATAATAGCAACAGGAGAGGTCTAGCTGCTGGTAGTGTCAGTACAACAGAGATATTTGTTGCTCAGTGTTAGTTATAAAAGTAGTTTTTGTGATGTTTAAGATGGAGAAAGAACACAAGTCTTTTTGCTTTACTTATAAGAAAAATACATACATTTAGACATTCTAATACTAAAGAAACCAAAGTTTGGTTTTATGCCTAGGTAATACAGCTATATTTTAATAACCTTGTATTGTTTCTCCAGCTTTCATTAAAAAGAAGTCTAGTATTAGAACAGAGAGGTTAAGTGTATTAGCCATGTTATTCACATCAGCACAGCAACAGACTTTTTTGTGGTTATATCTGCAAATAAAACACAATGTATATCGTGCCTGAAAATACAGGTAGAATAACTGCAGCTATGCACACACAAATTGCAATCACCATAAATTTTTGAGTAGCACCAAAACGTCGAAAAATATGTTTCCTTTATCTTATCTCCAAAAACAGATCAATATTGATATTCATTAGATATCGATATATAAGGACCTAATACATCAATGTCCCCAGTTGTTAATCGGGTGCTCACACTCCGAACACCATCTGTGTGTGACATTATCAAGCATCATTATTTACCAGTTATGAAGCAAAGGCCTCAGTCACTTCTATTTAACATGAGATATCCTTTACAGAGCAGCTTCCCAGTAAAACGATTATAAAAAAAACAATTTACTCACAGTAGGATTGAAGTGACCTTTTACCAAAGCTTGAGCAATAAACATATTGATCATACAAGCATTTGAACTTCACTTTATAGCCCTCAGCCATCTCACCGAAACCCAATCAATGGACACGTCCACACCCACTACCTCATAGCAGAGAGCACAAAGGCCTGTTCAACATATCCAGCTCTCTGAGGCACCTCTGTCAGCAAAGACACTCGAACGATTCATAAAAGATGATCAAAACAGAAATGAAAGGCTGATACCGGCCCCTGGTTTGTGACTGGGAGAGTCTGTGGCTGCCAAACATAACAGCCTTATCTGTGTCGGAGGATTATGTGCACACTACCAACCTGTCTGTTTACGACAGAGGCTGAGGCGGCCAAAGGAAATAAAATCTCTGAATCTGGCATTAGGGTTCAAATGCATTCCAAATATCGGAGAGGAAAATGAGAAATGTCAACAAAAAAACAACCTGTTGCCAGAGTTAGTCTGAAAAAGAGAAACAAGCCATGTCTTGCTAAACATTAAAGAGATAAACTGAGGATGATGGAGGTGAGGTAAAAAGAGAATAAACGGCATATTCCAGCTGAATCTCAACAGTCGGTTCACTTTATTTTCATGTATAGTGATTTCCTGTTCCAGTGCTATATGTTTAGATTTGTGAAAACATAACTCTTACCGTTTGCTTTATACAGCTATTGATGATGAAACATTTAGTTTAATGGTGAAGGTTCCTATTTTATAAGGAGCTTTCACACCTGCTGTGTTTGGTTTGGACCTTCTGACTTTTTCGTTACGGCCGAACCAAAATAACAGGTGTGAAAAAGACCTCAGACAGCTGATAGGACCAACGGAGCAAAATTTAGTCCGACTAAAAGAGTTGGTTTCAGTCCAGATCAAACTGAACCATGGTTCCGTTCATTTGCGTGAAAACACTTAGTTCAGACTTTGATACCAGTAATTCAGGCAGCATTAAACAGTAGAAGAAGAAAATGAAGCAGAAGCAAATTGCAGGATTTACCTTCAATGATCTAATGTTGGATGCTGCTGATCGTAATACCATACTGATATTACAGTGGCAACAAAATTAACAAAGCCAACTAGTTCATTAATTTTCTCCTTAGAAACGGTGTCGTCTAAAGCTCATTCCACTTCACATTCTGTAATCAATCAAGTAACAAATTAAATATCGGCTCAAAAGAAGAAAATTCAGGAAAAATCATTTAAACTCTTTTTACTCCAATGAATGAATGAAGCTTGTATCGCGCTTTTTTGTCGTGAAACACAAGGTCGACATTGACATTTTTCGTACAGAGACTGTCTGCCTCATAACTAAGTACTTCCTGTGTATGGTGATGTGTTGATTTGTTCAGGATGGATCTATTATAATTCTACATGGACTGAAGAATAATCCTTCTCTTAGATTGACATAATTAGTGCTACTCTTCTAACTGATATACAAAAACTAATGAGCACCAGGGGTTTGGAGAGTCTGGGACAGCAGTGATGCTCGTCCTCCATTAGAATCAGTGTTTGCTTATAGCCAAAAAACAGCACTAATGAATTAACATGCAATACTGCGGGATAGATCCAGAAAAACATGCCTATTACATCTCGTCCCAAAACAATATCACCCCTGCCGCTGCAGGTCTGGGGAAGAGGGATGTGTAATCATTAAGCTTGCAGGGTGGAAATAAAGTCAGAGCAGGGAAGTAATGGGTGAGACGTCTGTCAGGACAGGAATGTAAAGGAGAAAACCATTCGAGGCAGCTGACACTTTATGATAGAGGACGGGGTGAGACGAGCCAAAAACCACAACTTGCTTTTCCCCTTAAGCTGGCTTTGTCATTTCTGTTCTGTGCCGAAATTTGCAGATTGGCAGCAGACGAAAAGTAAACAAGACAAAAAGCAACAAACTCCTCGCTAATACTCACTTTACCTGCACGAGGCAGCGACTGTACAGACAATAACTCCACAGTTTGACCTCCCTGAGGAGAGTTTCTTGAGATTCCTCGCTGCACTGCTGTCACATAGTGGCCTAATAACCATCCACCAAAGACTCCTATGAGCCTCTCATTTGTACCTGGACTATAAAATACAATGAATCAGCTGGATATTGGTGTGAGTGCACACAGCGGATGCTTAGTGTATTAACAATCCCAGGACACAGCAGAGGAATTCATTTAACACAGTCTATTGGAATCGCAGAAGGTTTCCATGCATGCGGTGGTTTATGCATTTAACAAAGCCAGAAGCGGGTCAGGAACCAACTTCTAAACCTCAAACATATCTTTATCAGCCCAGAAAATGACAGCCTACGACTGGAACATCCACTAATATAAACAAATGTATTTATTGTAGATGTCAGACAGCGAGTCAAGTCCGTGTCATCACCTCATATTATGGTTTGAGCATTGAACAAAGCCAGAACTGAGTCAAAGATCAACTTCTCGCTGCTTTTGACTGGAACATAAACTAACATGAACATATTTATTATAGATGCCATAAAGCAACAAAAGTCAGGGACATCATTTCTGTGGACTGAACTGAAGCAGAAAAACAAACAAGAAGTCAAGATTGTTGCAGCACAGGCATCACAGACAGAGCTTTACTGGAACTAACGTGACTGGGGATGTTTGTGTGGTGTAGACTTGCTCAACTACTTCCAGTCCCATCAAGCCCTTAAGTTGGGGTTTTATCCATCTAATGATTCCAGAAATCTCTGTCTGGCTCGTATATCTCGAAAACTGTTCATCTAATCGGCTTCACTCTCGGCATGTGTATGAACATTCATAAAATTTGAAATAACAGGCGACCAGTGCTCTGTAGCAGCTGCAGCTGAAGGGGCTCGATCACGACAACATCACAGACACAACTACAGCAACGAGAACGGATTCTCCTGTTTGTGGTACTGCGTCCTGAGTCGAGCGTCACTGAACTTTGAATAAACAGGTGAACAGCTCTTTGTGCAGCAGCGGGGGCGAGTCTTCAGGGTTCTGTCCCGCAGTCCCACAGCAGGGCGTCACTTGCTGCATCTCAATAACCGCAGGTCACTTTTATAGTTTCAGAAAGAAAGCTGCAACCAGCATCGCCACAGGTAAACTTTCAGGCATATTTGGAACAGGCACTAGAAATATAAAAATGAGCTACAGTTTCTACACAGTTGATCTGATGCAGATGTAAATGGGCTCAAATTAAACCTGAACACCAGATAATCTAAGTTTTATTTTCCAGAGGACTGAGCCAAAACAAAACTGCTCTTACCCTTTTCTCCCTTCTTCATTCTTTTATATGAATTTACACAGTATTGGTCCCAGCACACAGACATCTTTTTCCTCAACACACCTTTTTGGAGACCAGCACCTTTTTAAAGGCTGTGGTTAAACTGCTTTTATTATATATTATATTTGTTAAGACGAACACATCTTGGCATCAGAAGTGTAAGGTTTATGCTGCTCAGTATCTCCTAGCAGCAAACCCCCCCTGATTTTAAATTAAAATCAAATCCACATAAATCCGTACGAACGTCACGACTGGCTGCCAATCATTGTGAGTCCACGTAGGAGGAGTGAACAATCTTTTTCACTCCATGACTCACTTCATGAACAAAGCCAGTAAATGGGGCAAACAATCTCTCAGCTTGGGGCAGCAAGCTGCAGAAATGAACACAACTTTATGATTTGACGTCTTTTGTCTGCTCCCGTCTTAAGGCTCGACTGCTGACTTTAGTTGGTCCCAGGTGTCGTATCCTGTGTTTGTGTGTCTGTGTGTGTGTCTGAAGGTGGTGATTCACTCCTCTCACAGACTCAGCTCGTGATAATGATTTGGTTTTAGTTTTGGAGCAGCGCAGGTTGGCAATGACGCAGGTTGCTATGGCAACAGCATGCAACGGGCAACGGAAGTCAACCATGTCACGCTGTAGACCTTCTGACAAGTGTGCACACACACACACACATTTTCTCTCGGTATCTCTCATCACAAACTCACTGTTACTATTTTGCCTCTTTCTACTTTCCACACACACACACACACACACACACACAGACACACACAAACACACACCAAAACACACACAAACATTTAACAGGCAACCACAGACCATTTGTCAAAACTATAAGTAGTTGACACAGAAGTGAAATTAAATGACTTCAAAGTGAGTTTTAATTTTTAAGTTTATAATTTAGGTAAAATTTGTGGTTTTTCAAATATTTGAACTGACTAGGTCTCTTTGATTAATCATCAGGTTATAAAGTAAAGAAATGGACGAATTAATTGATTTGAAATTGTAAAGTAAAAAAAAACCCGTCTGTAATGGCTCAGGCTGATTTCAACATGGGGTTCTTAAAAAGCATTTGTATGAAAAAATGATTTCAGCCACACACAAACACGCTCTTTGACTTCCGTCTGTGAACCTTCTGTGTGTCTAATCAGCGTTTTCTTAGGACACACATTTGTTTTTCTCGGCACGTCAGCTTCAGGCTGCGTCTTGCTGGGTTGTGAATATTTTCTGTGTTGTCTTATGTCAGCGAAGAAAAACCCTGGACAGCTCAGCAGAATCTCAGGTCTTGGCTCTGCACCATGGACCGGACGTCAGGAAACAGTAATAAATCCAACTGGCTGTTCTCTGCTGCTGCTAACGAACAGTGTGTGCTGGCGTATGGGAAGCGTTCAGTTGTTCCGCAAAGGAAACATGAGCGTGTGTCTGTGCATGAAGAAAAACAACCAGGACTGTCTGCTGTCGTCTTCTGTTTCGTACGCTCCGTCTCTGTCAGACACACAGACACACACAAACTGAAGGCTTTCTTTCTACTTGTCACATTTTCTTTCAGTCTGTCGCATTCATTTGTTGATCTTTCTCTCCAATTTTCACAAACCAAGATTTACCCTGTTTTTTCACACATAATCATCTTCCCATTATCGTCCCTCTCCACTTCCAAAATACACACACACACACACACACACACACACACACACACACACACACACACACACACACACACACACACACACACACACACACACACAAACACATTTTCTCCCTTTGTTCGCGCACACTGCCCAAATATTATCCTCTTCTTCCACTGAAATTTTGTACTGAATTTCATATTTTAATCCTTTATTAATAAAAATGATACAAAAAGACATAACTTGGACTTCACTATATATTGATATTACTACATCATCATTACTAAATTTCCAATTTGCACATACATTTGATTTCTGTATTTGCTTGGTTGTGGCTGATATATGATGTCAGAAACAATGACCTTGCAGTAATCCTATCACTCAGACACTTTAAAAATATCACTGGAGACATTGGATTGTAATCCGATAGTGTTTGACCAGAGGCTACAGGTGTAAATGCACAATAGACGCATTGTGGTGGGATTGTGATCCAATCAGCCAAACCACGACCAGGGGTACTGGGACACGACCAGGGGTACTGGGACACGACCAGGTGTACTGGGACATGACATGGGGTACTAGGACACGACCAGGGGGTAAACTGGGAAACTGACCAAATAACACGTACGGCTGATTTACTGGAAATCATACAACAGCTACTGAAATGGTCAGGGGGGTTTTTGACACTCACATGAAAACATGCAGTTAATCATTATTTTGACTGCATTGGACACATCTGTTGGTTTAATCTGCAGGTTTTCAGGAAATACGTCGGTTGTTTTGTTCCCTGCTTCTTGTTTGGCTGAGTCGGCTTATGAAAAACAGCTCAGCAAAATCGTAGTTGGCTGTGGACCATCGAGTGAAACCTCCAAAAACATAAAAACAGCCGTCAGGAAGCAGCACACAGACTCTGAAGCTTCTAGGTAACAATGTAAAGAGTCTGAGAACGAGGCTGTTCTGCAAATTAAGACTGTGAGACATAACAGGTACGAACATGAGGCAACACAAAAAAACAACCGTGATTGACGGCCTGCCTGTCAGACACACACAAGACAAAACTGAGGGCTTACTTTCATCTTCTCTCTCCTCCCTAGCATTGATTCTTTGTATTTTATTCTCTCTCCATCTATCGCACTCCTCCTTTTACCCTGTCACTCATTTCCCCCCCCCACTATTCCCCATCTCCCCTACACACACACATGCTGCAGAACCGAGCTGCTGACCTTAGCATTAGGCAGTGATGGGAAGACAGTGCCAAGAAGACTGAGGCATCCTGGCACAGTCTGGACAGGCCAACAATCAATTAATCCATCAATAAGCCTCTATCTGTTGTAGTGCTGTTTCCAATCGCTCACCCCCCCCCCCCCCTCTCTCTCTTTCTCACCCTCTCTCTCTGCTCTGTAGTAAAGGCTGCACACATGCACAGAAATACAACACAAAAGCAGGCAGACACCGTAAATCATATTGACATCTTAACCAACTCTCATACATATTTCGGAAAACTTCACTTGTGTATCTCTGAGTGTGTGTGTGTGTGTGTGTGTGTGTGTGTGTGTGTGTGTGTGTGTGTGTGTGTGTGTGTGTGTGTGTGTGTGTGTGTGTGTGTGTCTCGGGTATCTGCCTGAATGCAGCAGGACTAGGTGCTGATCGATAGCTGTAAGCCTCATTAACATAGACCCACATCCACTGTACTGCCAAGAAAACGCCACATTGATGCAACATGTACACACTCCCTGAAAGCACTGACATTTACTGAGGGACCACTGAGGACGTGAACGACGCACATAATCATACTGTACGAGGAAAAACATCCCGCTGGCACGACGTACACCACAGGCTACACGGAGTAAATGTTGACACACACACAAACGGTCTCGCACGACAACGCTCTCTAATCTGACGACATGTAGCTGATGACTTTGGATTCAAGTTGCCTGAATACAAAAAGATGACTTGTAACTACACTTCTGCCTTTTGACTTGAGCAGTGACTTGATAACCTCCTCACGCAAAGAGGTACAATTTACGTTACCAGAAAGAACACAACAAATTAACGCTTCCTTTTCTTTCCTTACAACAGCACTAAGAATCGGTCTGAAGGCAGCAACAATGTGACAGTGGTGGGAAAGTACAGTTTTAAGGGGCTTTCCTACGACTGCTATACCTGTCAAGACTAAAGCTCTAGTTTGTATATGCGGATTCAGATGCAATATCACGCAGTATGAAAATCTTTCCCTTTGTAATTATATATATCGGCCCCAATTTAAATGGCAATATTACAGTAAATAGTGATGAACTATTAAGGTGTTAATGTCTCAAATATTATAATGTAATTATATATATTTTTTAAATTTAATAGCTGCATGGTTACAATTACTTTTGGTGAATCGGTAAGAATGCGTAGTTCTAAATAATTTGGTACTTCATACTGTAGTATTATGACTTTTACAGAGTAATTATTGCAACACTGCTTTTGGATATTTGAACATTCAATTAATTTGATTTTCCAACATTTTAATTTATAGATATCTATCTTATTATCTTATTTTACTCATCTATCTTATAACAATATGCCAATTACTTACATTACCATTAAATCAAATCACTTCATCTACAGGTCATCATGAAAAAATGTACACTGTCACTCACATAAAGGTCTCATGGAAATCTTTAGTTCTTTGGTTTAATATTCATATAATAGATTTTATAGATAAAGATTATATTACATTAGAATGAGCTCTTTATATCTACATCAGGAGCAGGTCCTCTTTCCACCATGTTCCATCTCCGTGTTTCGACATTAGCCCAGAATGGACAGAACAAGCCGTTGCATTTTTACTTACATACATAGAGTTGGTTGCAATATTAATCCACATATTCACACTGCACCTTTAATTATTTGACACAGTTACAGTTACAAAGGTGTTCCCCTATTTTCTACTGTTTTCTGCTGTTACTGATGACATCATTGTCTTGGTCTGGCAGATCACTGAGTTCAAGTGTTTTTAATAGAAACAATGGCACAGATGATATTACCTTTGCAGTGCTGCTAATAAAATACCTGGATACAACTGAGTAATGGCCCTACTAATGTTTTTTTAATAAAATACTTTCCAACAATCAAAGCCCTTATTTTATAGCATATGGAGATGTTTATCCAGTTATTACATGAAGGTCAAACCACTCTTTCTAGTTGGATCTGTGCTTAGGAGCAGAGTAACATCTGAAAATAACATAAACAAATTATTTCCATTAATAAAATTACAGCTGCCGCCAGAAAACCTTCAATCCCAGACTTTGGTGTCTTCAGTGTCCTAAATATATGGATCAGTATGTAAAGAGTGCATGTGCTGTGTGAGAGTTTATGACCCCCAGCTTTCCTCATACGCATTTAAAGTCCATTTTTGTTCCTTGATATGCAGATGGGCCGTCAGCGGGAAAAACAAATAAGGTCATATTGAACATTGTAAAGTGCTTTCTGTCTGAAGTGGAGACTAATCAAATTTTATAAAAACTCATATTTCAAAATGGAAACGTATTCTAAATCCTCAGCTGCACTGTGATTATTTCAGCTGAGCCCTGCACAAACTGGACATATACATAATGTCCTGTTCCCAAACTGCACTCCCAGTCTCAACAATCTCATTTTCCCCTCTCTGACTGTTAGCAAAGGTCAGACTGACCAATACAAGACAGGAAATTATGTGCAGCCCCACAATAAACTCCCTGACAGAGACCAACTGATGGTCACTGCCAATTCACCAACAGTTCTCTGTCCACAAACACTTGACCTTTTCAAAATAGACCATCAAGGCTTTGGGTTGTCTGATTCCACACATGGGTGCTTTCATATCCTCTTAAAATCATGGGGAGCCGTTTAGATGATCATCAAATGTTGCTATTGACTATTTTTGTGTAGGTTCTATAGTCAGTTTAGTTAGAAACCAATTTCTGCAGAAGTGTAACATGTGCGAAACCGCTGCCACATTTTTCCCAGTTCGACAGCCTTAAGTAAATTGGGAAACACTTTAAATTACAGCCCACAATGTACGGCGTAATTGCTTTGAATCTATGGTGCAATCTTTTGTACCAATGCTGTACCAGTACAGCACGAACCGATAGTTGGACATGACTGAGAAATACAGAGAAAAAGTACAACATTCAAACAACCTCAAAATTAGTAGATCGCCAGTAGGTAAATTAAAATAACATCAGCATAAAGCCCCTTTTCAACTGGTCAAAAAACAACTAACATCTGTTTTTTGTCTAGAATGGGATTGGATACAATTGGCATTCACACCCGTGTCGAATGATTCTGCAGTAGACAAGGTTCTGGCTCCGATCAGTAGTGATAGAGACATGACTCCTTGGTGAATGTAATAATTTCCTCTTCTTTATTTTGGCTTTCTAGATGCTGACTCTGCACCTTGTTTTTGGCGAAATGTCATAACACGCATTGAAACATGAACCTGCAATTTCTTTTTGTTGTATCGTGTAAAATAAAACAATGTGACTGAGAGGTGAGGTAGCTTCTCAGTTTCTGGTGCTTTCAGGACATAGAACATGATTTATCTGGTTAAAACAGAGAAGCAATGGGAATCTCCTTTTTTAGCGGGTTTACCCTTTTTAAAAACCTGGATATACCTGCTAATTCTGATGTAAATGGGGTATAACTTCTTTGTGACATCCCGAATTGTTACCCCACTTATTTCCCAATAACTACATACAAGAATTGGTACATACTGTACTGGTACAGCATTTATACAAAAGGTTTCATCATAATTCCAGTGTTTACACCGTATGTTGCACGTTGTAATCTAAACATTGTTAGTGGCATGTCTGTCCAATCAGGTGAAGAATGGTTAAAGTCTCAGCAATTCTAGCACTTGACATCAGGAAAATGAAGATCTTGCACCTTTTTGCAAACTATCAAACCTCTTTTTAAATTGAAACCTGAATTTCTAATATCTGTCCAGTTCCAGGGGCGTACACACACCAGAGGTCAAGGTAAGAAGAAGTCAAAACAATCACTTATGAAGTGCTTTGTGTAAAGAAAAGCTGCCGTCACCAAAGTACACAGACAAGATCTTCAGGCAACATTTCACTTTGGAAAAAAGCCGTTTCCATTTTCTGAGCACTTCAAACAATCACTGCCCTCAGGATCTGCCACAGGCGTTTAGACATTTCTCCCTCCAGCGCTAAACGTTGGAACCAGCAAACAAACAAAACTCTTCCGTCTGTGTCAGGACACAAAATGGAATAATAAACAGCACCAGGACGCCTTCTTTTCTTTCCATCTATCCTTCCATCTTTGCCCCAGGGTCACATGGGACTAGAGCCTAATCGAGCATTTAGTGAACATAAGGCACAGTATGGGTTCATAGTTAAATCTTAAAAATTGAAGAGGCAATGCTTATTACATTCGCCGTTAACTTAAATCTATTAATATATTAAGGACACAGATTGTAGGGGACAAGTACAAATACGTTACTGTTACTATTCTTCAGTGTAGCTGCAAGAGCTGCTCCACTGAGCTGTCCATGCTCTTTGCACCCAGCTCGTCAGGTCCATAATGATTTAGCATAAACCACCCTGGTAGTTCAGGTATCTTTGGTCTCAATGCAGCGCTAAAGTGACTCAGAGTAGTAAGAGCTTTAGGCCGTTCACCCACTGACCTGCAAACCACTTGTTGCAGTTGTGAAAGAAATGTCCAAGTAAAATGCACAGCGGCTTTAATGTGGCAGACGTTATTCAAACATCCCACCCGGTTGACCTTTTAAAATGTCCGTCTTGTTTACGATTGCCTGAAAATACGCGGCGGGTATTTGTTGTGTGATATTGTTGAGGCTTAATACTGAAGTCAAACACACGCTTAGTGCGAGCTGAAAGAAGACATCAAGCATGTGAGCGTCGTGGCTCTAAGGACGGTGCTGAAGAAGAAGAAATGTTGAGCATGCTCAGTAGTGCCTCAGAGTGGAGCGCTGCTGACCTTGAGGGTGTCGTATCGATCGATCAGCAGCGAGGAGCTGTGTATGCATGTGAGCGAGAGAGAGAGAGAAGGAGAGAAGGAGGCGTGCAACTCCACCAAACAAGGAGAAAACTGAAACCTGCACTAATGATGAATCATTGATAAGTGGACAAGAGAGGACACTTTGTCTCACTTTTTCTTTTCCTCTTCCTCTATCTCGCTTTTTTAACTTCAGCTTTCTCTGAAATCTTTGTCTGTCTGTCTGTCTCTCTCTCCCTCTCTCTCTCTCAGTTCTTGCAAAATGTCAATTTTAGCATTCACCCTCTCTTATCCTCTCTCTCTCGCTCTCTCTCGCTCTCTCTCGCTCTCTCTCGCTCTCTCTCCCCACTTCACATTTACTGTTTCACCTTCAATCCCTCTTTTCTTAATCCTGTCTTGACACGTCCTCCTCGCTCTCAGCTTTATATTCGCGCCTCCCCTTTCTTACAGGTGCTTTGCGGTCACATACAGATGCTGCTGCGTCCTCCCCTCACTGCACTGCATTTGTCAGATGTGTTTTCCCTCTCAGGAGTCTGCAGTCACTTTGGGAGGGTCGTTATGTGTAATTTTGTGGAACCTGTTAGGCTTTCGAACAGACCTATTTCAGCTTCCATGCTTTCATTCTTTCTCAATTTCTCAGGCCCTCTGAATCATTTTTCATTTTCCATGCAGCTGAAAAAATGTGGGCGCTTTTTTGTTTGTGTGTGACAGACTAGACGTGTATGTGCGCATTTCTCTTGCTAAATTATTTTCCACTGATGTCAAGGAGGTTATGTTTCCACCCCGGTCTGTTTGTTCGTTGGTAAATTTGTGAGCAAAATTATACAAAAACAACTCTATGGATTTCCCCCAAACCTGGTGGACAGATGTGGTATGGATCAGGGAAGAACCCATTCAATTTTGGTGTTGATTCGGATCCAGGGGGGCAGATCCAGCCATGTGTGGACTTCTTCTTGTGTTTGGACTATGGTTTTATATATTTGGCTTTTTGGATTCGCCCTTTGAGTTTATTGTTTCCTGTTTTACTTTGAAACATCTCTTACTTTACTACCTGTCTTTGTCTATAGTTTCCCTCCTTTGTGATTGGCTGCACCTATGTCCTATTGCTCCCCCTCCTTTGTGTTTACAGTCTCTGAGCTCCCCACTCTCCTCTATCGGTTTGTTGGTCCACATCCCTGGATATTCTTTGCGCTTCAGTTTTGCTTCCCACTGTTTCCTGGTTTATTCTTTTGCTTTTTGGGGATTTTTTTCTAGTTTGGATCTTTATAGTTTGCCTGTCTGCCACCTAGACTGTAAGCCTGTTTTCATTTAGATTCACCACACCTTGCCCTTTGGTCTGCCAAAAACTAAAATGTGACTATTATCTTACATTTAATTCCATTTATTTACCAACTTGTGCCAACCCAAGGTCACACACAACTGCAGGCAGTGTATATAATAGCCATCCTATATTTGTGTGACAAGAATCAGCGAGGAGATAGTGGTGGTAGAGGGAACCCGTACCAAACGCTGCCCATGTGTTATTGATGAGGGGGGGTGGGGGTCAGTATAAATAATGTAAAGCATGAGCTACATCTTTTGACTCAATTGTCAGATAGAGTTGAATTGCAGCATCTGTATCCGGCTGACTCTCTCATGCACACCTGACCAATATGGCAGAAGGCCTGACGCGCTCTCTTCACACTTTCTGCACACAAGTCTATCCTCACCATCAGCACTTCCTGTGATCGTGTGTGTGTGTGTGTGTGTGTGTGTGTGTGTGTGTGTGTGTGTGTGTGTGTGTCTGTCTGTAGGGATGTTTATGATTTAGAAAACAAGTGTTGTCATGACAAAGTGCTGCTCGGTTTAGATTAGCACTGATAGCGTGCTGCCATCTGCGGTTACATTTCTGTTCAGATGGACTTTGGTCATTGGTCCGGTGTTGCATAAATGCAGACGTTAGAGGCAAACAGCTGGTATTATAACTGTTGCCGCTCTGGTTAACTCGCGGCCCTCCAACTTTTCCTCTGACTCTGCCGTTCACACTGATACCACTGGGTCTCAGTATCTCTCAACACACTCGCCCCAGTGTCAACACGCTGCAGGGCACATACATCTGGATGTATGTGAAGCATGGGGAGAGAAGTTGTCAGTGGAAAGAGTGGAGGAGGAAGACTCAGGGGGGGGGGGGCGGCGATCAGGAGGGCAAAACAGTAATATGATCTAACATCCTACACACAAACACAAGTGCATACATGTGCAAGAGTGGGGAGACAAGGAAACATACATATATATATATACATAAATAATTTTCTTTAGAGCAACCTCACTCACCTCCAATAGAGAAAGAAGACACACACGCATTCTTGTACCTCTACTTTAGTGAGGACATAATGCCTTTACTTGCCCCTTACCGTAAGGATAGGGTGAAGGTACATGTAGCGGTGAGGTGCCCTTGATTTCTTTCATTGCACATGTTAATCAAGCAATAAACATGTGCGTGAGGTAAAGGGTAACACAAAGTCAGTGCAGCTTCAGGTTCAGGTCAGGCTCAATTAGTTTTCTCTCGGGCTTGGACGGGTTCGAACAAAAAAATCCAGTCTGAGCCGCTCTCTATTCTTAATAAGTATGATGTCCACTGGAGCGTTTCACCTCTTCCAGCTCATTCTTTGAGATGAATGACACAGAAGAGCAGGAGGATCACCAGATGCAATGTGCCTCTTCTGGCGTGTTTTCATGATTAAACGCAGTTTGGGCACCAGTTAGGGTTTTCTCCTGTTGCAAGATCGTGTAGTTTGTGATTACCCCATCTCCAGTCAGTCGTGTGTTGGGAACTCACAATGATGGCAAGATTCCTCATCACCAGTTAGGAGGTTATGCAGTTACTTATATACCTAACCCTAACCTAAACCCATTTCTAACCTGAACCCTAAAGGCAAGTCTTGACCCTCAAACAGCCCAGAGTGAGGAACGGCCAAATGTCCTCACTCCATGATGCTCAAAATGGTCCTCACAACAAAATGAATATACTAGCTGCTGCATCTGTCTTTCACTCCTCGTCTCTGAGGGGCCATGAATCAATCACTGCCAAAACACTGCACCTCAGTGATGCGACCTAGTGTCACACACATAAATATACACACACTCTTGCAAACACACATTTATTGAGTTTGTGTCGACATTTGCATTCACTTTTTTCTTTGGTCATTTGAATATCAAATGTGGACATTCACTGCATCAAATGCTAATTTCTCAAACGGTGCCAAGGGAAGTTATTTATTCCTGAAACAACTGTATCTTTAAACGGCACGATATGACTTCCCCAGAAGGTTGAATTTTGAGTTACTTATTACTTATCAAGAATACATTATTATTCCCTTTCAACCAAACTAAAGTGAACTGAATGGAAAGTACCCATCATATGAATTGTCACACAGACATTTTTTTTCAACATGAAAAATAAGCCAGTGGAAATTATACAAAAGTCTGTCAGCTCACAGTTCTTTGGCTGCACATTGAATACATCTATATTCCCCCCCAAAAAACTGCATGAACACGGTTATGTACTGTATGTACAGAGTGTAGGTCAGAAGGGTTATCGTTAGTTCACAAAGAATGAGAAATGATCAGCTACATGTCAAGACAAGCAAAACACAAATCTGTTCTAGTGAGTCAGTTAAATCAATTAAAAGGCTAAATAAGATTAGTTACACTGTAGCTATGGCAGAAGTCACACTATGTGTTGAAAACTGGGGCAAACGAGATGAATGCTGTGTGTGTGTGTGCGTGTGTGTGTGTGTGTGTGTGTGTGTGTGTGTGTGTGTGTGTGTGTGTGTGTGTGCGTGTGTGTGTGTGTGCTTGTGTGTGTTGGGTGGGGGGGTGGGTGGGGTCGTTTCAGTAATGACGACCACAGTAGTTACACGTCAACATGTAAAAGACGAGAGCAGCTCGGTTAAGTCGACATGCGTGTTATTCACCAGCAGTACAGAGACCAAATTAACCTCCGTCACACAGCAGCTGTCTCCACCTGAACTGGATGGATTCATGGGTACGTGGCGGTCTGAATAACCCAATCAAGTCCTGGAATAATCTGAACATCACACACAAAGCTTTTCTTATCTGGACTCAGATTTTAGCCTCAAGATGATCAACTGCTGATCTTAAATAACCATCATGAGGACAATGTTAATATATATGCTCAAGGCTAAAAGTGAAGGTCACTCCAGCAACAATTAGAAAAAATACATCAGCAAATGTTTGTCAAGGAAGTGAACATGTATTTTACATAATGAAGTTAAAGGTGCAATTTGTAGTTTTTATAATATGTATCAGAATACGCCATCAAAAAGGTAAAATAGTCGATTAAAAATCTGCATCATGTTACATAAGTGTTGCTCAAGTGATTATAAGTGAGCAGCTTTATAGTTTATCAGCATTAAAAAATATCAATAACGTTTATTTTTTCCCTGTGTTTAAACTTGTGTCTGTTCTGGTGTGATATCAGGTTCCAGTTTCTGATTTTGTTGTTTGGGGCCCAATCTGTTGATTGTGTTTTAATTGTATCCATGAATCTATCCATGTGAGACTTTGATCTACACATCCAAACATCCAAACATCAATGACAATCATTCAGCATTCGTCCTGAAGTTCTCTTCTTCTACAAGGTGAAGGCCGTTAAGATAAAAATCTGGATTCTTACCTTTGATGCCAAACTTGGAGTTTCCTCCGAACTTGAGAATAACCAGCATGAGGAGGAAGCCAGTGAAGGCTACAGCGGCGATGCCCACCACCACGTACACCTGCACCATGAAGAAGCGGAGTTAGAACCCTACAGAACCTTCCCACAGCCAAAATCCACACACCAGAAATCATAAGCTATAAGCCACAAGCTGTATTTGCATCTCTGTCCAAGAGAGGCAGATTTTCTAAAGTAGCCGACTGCTGCATCTTTATGTTGTGTTCATTCAGTAACTTCAGACAGACAAAGTCAACAACTGACAGAGGCAATCACTAGTGAGACGGGACTTACAGCGACTCTGTCCTCAGGTGGATCTAAAGGGGGCTCTTCTATGCAGGTGTGGGAGAGAGAGAGAAAGAGAGAGAGAGGGACGATTAGAGGAGAAGAGCCACTGAAGGAGTGATGTGTGATCAAGTGAAGGTCAGTGTTCTACTCGTGTAATATATGCATAATATATAATTCATTGGTCATCTGCTTTTGGTAATATTGAATAGCTTGCTCAGCCGGTGAAGTAAGTGCAAAGTGTATTTGTATTTTATGGTATTTTCAGCAATTGTACAATCATAGCTTAGTAACTGTAACCAGGCAGAGCAAGGCTGCAGTATTCAAGACAATCATGGACCCATTGTTTCAATAATCAATAAGAGTTTGATAGTAAATCTGCCACCGTTATTGAGATAAACTGTTTATGTTCCCTGGATATATGAACATTTGACAGGCATTGCAACAGTAACTATGGCAGGTTTTAGTCCATATCAATATAACTATGTTAAACACAACAGTGATGCTTGTGATTAGGAGTGAGTAAATACAAGACACAGTTAAGGCCAGTACCTGTGGTTACTTCTGCAGGAAGGAGAAGGTTTTGGAGAAAGACACAAGAAAAAATTGGTTTTAAACATATAAAAAGAATTCAACAGTAAATTCTTGACATGCTCCTCACAAAAACATACTGATGACACAGACACAACAGACTGATGAGATGTTAAACATTCTAAAACATATGTCTCGAAAAAACACTGACACTAAATCTGACGTGTTCGATTTAAAAAAAAATTGTAGTTATGAAAAGTTATTTTACGCACCATAATAATATGGCTCCTTCTCAGTCCCTGCACATCATGACAAGAAAGAAAGAAAGAGAGATAAAATCTGATCAAAACGTTCCCTTTAGTCAAATATCACATAGATTGTACCTGCACAGTAGATTAAAGCTCTATAGAAATATTAGAAATCAGAAGTGTTTGTCTTTCACTTTTTCCTCTCAGTCTGCTGATGGTGAGTTTGATCAGCTATGTCTTATATATACTTATATTTTTTCTAATATATCCAGTTCAAGAGTAAGTCCAGTAACGATTTAGATACTTTATTCCAATGTGCAGATACTCCAAATGTTTGCCTATTCATGGTTTTAACCAGCACACAACTGACTTTCTTCCTTTTCATAAAAAAGCAGTCCATCTGATAACTAACAATAATGGCAATAATTTGCCAATATGGAATCCCGTTTCAGCTTTCATGCCACCAACTAACCTTTCATAATTAACATATGAACATCTTGGAAATATATAAATTCTGTGTTCATATTGAAGATGTGAAATAACATCATGCCGCTTTAAAAATCTATAAAAGTGAAAGTCTTCAGACACAGATAAAAGCGCTTCACATTTACTAAATAGAAATGTTAGACAGTGACAAGGTCACAGTCAGAGGATCAACAATGAGGTGCGAGAAAGGAAGAAGCAAATCCACACATCTGAGAAGTTTATACTTTGAATGTAGCCTGAGAATGATTCAACTGATAATAAAAACAGTTGCTAATTCATTTTCTGTCATCAATGATTTCAAGTTCTGTACTTTTTGATTAAAGTTAAATATTGATTTAAAAAGAAAAAGATTTAATGCTGCACGTAGCTGGTCTTGATCAAAACAATGTGAAAAGTCCTCACCATCCCAGGGCTCGTGCATGAAGTGGGCCTCCACCTCCCTCTCGTCTGACCCATATTTATTTATAGCCAACAGCCTGTACTTCCCGTTGTAGAGGTGTGTAGGGCTGTCCAGCTGCAGGCAGCCGTGGTACTCCCGCTCTGTGATGTCATGGATCATGGTCATTATGTAGAGGTCCTCCATCACCGCCCTGTCATCCAGAAACCATTGTAACTGCGGCTCTGGGTTTCCTGGAAAAGTTTTAAGATGAGACTAAATAAAAACTCAGATTTCATTAGTCAGTATTCTTTGTGTATGTAGTCATTACTGTGATTAATACATTTGGTGAGATCTAGGGACGGACCTTGTCAAATCACAGGAAAACAACAGCAAAGTACAATGAAAGGATTATTGGTCTCGTACCTGCCACACTGAAGGGGATGCACCAGTGATGGTCTGGGATTGCATCCCCCAGCTTATTGATTTTGGGAGGAACTGAAGGAAGTGGAGAGAATGGAGAGATTACAGCACAAACCGAGAAAGACAGAAGACAGAAAACAAGATAAAGCAAGGGAGAAATCCAGAGGAAAAAAACAGCATGCAAAAGCTCTGATTAAAACATGAGAAGAACAGTCGTCTTCTCCAGCTTTTGATTCTCTGTTTTACTACACAGAGACACGCTTTGACACATTCATCGACATACAACTAGGGCACTGTGCCACCGGGTGAACCTACAAAGTATATCCAGCAGCACAGAGGACTCCTTCTCTCCGACAATGTTCTCAGCCGTGCAGCTGATCTTTCTGTTGTGATCCAGCGACGACAGGTTGGACAGTCGCAGCCCTGAACTCTGGCCCGATGTCTCGATCTGAGTGTGTAAACACAACCTACATATAAGCATGAAGCGTTTCACAGAGACTCCTGTTGGTCCACTGTATTTATACAAATGAGGAGACAGTAGAAACACCTGGAAGTGAAATAAAATTCAACAGAACCTCAAAGTACAGCACCCTAAACATTCCCTTCAACAACTCCTGAACCTTATAACCTTCAGGATACAGGATTTATTGAAGGGCTGTTGTATGAGGCTGTACTAGTTTTAGCCAGGTTTACCGAATAAACTGGCAACTGGGTGTATATGATAAAAACTTCAGCTTTTGAAAAGTTGAAACTGGCAAATCTCTTAAATTGAAAAAGGACAGAGACAATTAATCAGTTATCAAGTATTTCCTTTTGATTAAATAATCACTTAATGGACTATTTGTTTTAGTTCAATGTGGATCCAAAACTAACCAGATCAAATGTCAACAATGTCACAAAGAAAATGACTTGAACCATGCGGTCCGGACCATAGTCTGGATTTTCATGCACGTGCATGTGTAGTCTTACCATATAGCTGGTGACCACTGTCATGTTCCATATCAGCTCAGGTGAAGGCACGCCGGAGGTCGTACAGGACAGCAGCACGTTCTCCCCCTCCATTACTGTCACTTTGCCTGGACTCAGGGTTGCCATGGGTACCTCTACATACAACCAGGGAGTGGGGACGAAGAGGAAGAGGATGAGGAAGACAGAGAGACGAGGATATAGTGATGGATTGAGAGAGGGGGTTGGGGAGGAAAGCAAACTTAGGATTCATGGCCGACTCTCGTCCTTTCAGTTAAAACACAGGGCACGTAACAACCTCGACAATAAGAGTGGAAGAGCAGGAACACACACACACACCCACTACCACCGAGTGAAAAGAAATGCACACAAGGAGAGACCTCAAACTCAATCTCTCTCCAACACACATACACACAGTAACACACTTGCATTTAAGCACAGTCACTCCAATCAAACAGTCAGACAAAGAGGCAGAGTTCAAACACAGTGATGGTTACACTGATTACTAGTGCATGTCTTCAGCAGAGCAAGTACTAAATTGATTGGACAGAGTCTGAAGCCTCTGTCAAAGCAAAGACACTGGTGACACTAGACACTGTGTGTGTGTGTGTGTGTGTGTGTGTGTGTGTGTGTGTGTGTGTGTGTGCGCGCGCACAATGCAATGCTGACCAGGAGGTGACCTGAGTATGACCAATCAGACTCAATCAGAGTCTTGCCACCCTTGTCCCCCTGTCTAATAACATCATCGGTGAAGAAAGGAGGAAGAACAGAAGAGAAGAGAAGAGGACCAGCGGGGAAGGGGAACAAAAATGATGAGAGAATAAAGCAGAGAAGAAGAAAAGAGATGATAAAATGAAGAAGGCCAGATCATACAAAAAAAAGGACAGATGGAAAGAGTAAAATGATATAACGGTGAGAGCAATGGGAACAAAAACCAGGAGAAGCGAAGACACAGGTGTCAACAGCTACTGCAGATAAAACTGGACAGATTTCTTATCGAACCCTCTCCCTTCCCCTTCTCCCCTCCTCTCCCAACTTGTCCTGTCCATCGGCAGAATGCTTATCACCAGGGCAACCCACTTATCACTACGGCAACCCTCTCAATCACTGCAAGACGCACTAAAAAACAGTCGTTTCAGCGATGGCCGGCCAGCTGCCATATCAGAGCCACATATCTTAACAGACTCTCAGTAAATCAGTTTTCCTCTGCCACTACAGCCATCCGCACACACACACACACACACACACACACACACACACACACACACACACACACACACACACACACACACACACACACACACACACACACACACACACACACACACACACACACACACACACACACACAAAGCCTACAGGGGTTGAAATAAACTGGTAAAATTACCCCACCTGAAAGTCTTCATTTGAAATACAAATACTACAATCAGAGGATCTAACTGTATTAACTGTCCAAAAATGTCGGGAGAAAATAGAGCTTGAAAAAAACAGGGGCAAGAGAGACGGGGAATGCTCAGTAAAGATCGCATCTTATCATCTTATCAAGTTTGACTTAACAAAAATGCAGTCGATGTGGCTCAGTAGCTGATTTCACGTATACTAGAACTGACAGAAGATAGAAATGTCTGAGTACTATCTCCAAAGGGTGTGATTGTTTGTTGTTACGTTGTTTGGTTGGTTTGGTTGTTTGTCAGCAGAATTACGCAAAAACTAGTAAAACAAAAAATGCATTTCCACCAAACTTGGGTAGTGACATGAGCCAAGAAAGCACTCATTGAATTTATTTTCACTTCCTCCAAGTTTGCGTTTTTGAAATTTTTACCAGTTCACCAGGGAATAATTCATGGATCTGAAAAAATGAACATTCATTCATCCATACCAAATACGGTAAATCTTACGATGGAGAAACTAATGACAGTGACTGAGCTCAGGTAAACTGATCCATCTAAAACAATGACTGTCTTATATGGTTTGCTCTTGAACTTCTATTTTCCACAATCAATTTCATAATCTGGTACTTGTCTATTCTCTCTTCTTCTCTTGCTCTCTTTATGTAGATCTCTAAAGGATATGGATTGATTGGGATTCATGGAGCCCTGTAGGCACAGACATGTAAAAGCCCCTCCAACAATCATTGTGGATACTGTGTAGTTGCTCCTCATTTTACATGATTTTGTGTCTTTTTGTAGGTATTTTGTGGCTCTTTATCATCATTTTAGGGTCTTTTTTAGTTGCTTTGCATCTCATTGTCATTACTTTGATTGCCGTTGTCGTCTTTTTAAGTGTCTTTCTGATCCTTTTGTGCCCTTTTATAGTCAATCGATTGAATTTCCAACAAGAAACAGTCACTTCAAAAAGAGAACCTGGCCCCGGGGCCTCCTGGGTTTAAGTGTCACTCTAGATTTGTACTGAAAGGCCAACGCCGGCTTTTACTCCAGCTTCCATGTAGCTCCATAGAAGGGTGAGGTGGGGGTGATTTATGTGAGAAACAACTCATGAAATAAAAAAGTATGTTCCCCCCTCATTTCATTCATTCTTCCAGTCAGTCCTGGTTAGGCCGTATGAACTGTTTTACATGGGATAATTGAAAATGATGCACTTGTACAACCAAAATATGAGATGGAGTTAAATTGACTAGTCTTTCAGTTTAGACTTGGTAGTTTAGTTTAGATTTAGACTGTAAAACTCGTTGTAGTCAGCCAGGGTCGTTACAACAGGTACTTGGGGCTAATTAGTTTATTTCAGATTTCTCGCCAAGTGCCTGCTCATTGTGGGAACTGTTGGGTTTCTCTCTCCAGTATTGTAATGTCTCTGTCTCTACAGTCGAACTAGGAACACAAGAACATTTCTCTACTCAAAACACAAGCAGCAATACTGTTTGACCAGAACTCTTGTCCCTCGCCTATACATGTACATTCACACGTTGAATCTGTTTATAGATTTTTAGACGCTATACAAACAATATGGGATGGAATGGAAAGTAATGGTAATTGCTTCATTTGAATGTCTAACCTCATTTCAGCCAATAAATGTCAATTTATTTTATTATTCATTTATTTTTCTTTTGTTTATTAGTTTAGTTTTTTTGCCATTTGTGCCTAAATACGAACAGACACAGTGAAGAAGAGGCCTTGGAAATGCTATGAGAGAGGAGAGAGGCATAGTAAATGGTTCATTCTGCTGGAAATTAAACCTGGCACCTGCTGCTCATGTCGCATGAGCCCATGTGATATGATCAGCTATCAGGTTACCCTGTCTGTTCGTTTGGTTTTTGTGGGGCTCACCATCAGCAGCTTATTTGTATTTTCAAAAATGTTATAATAATTAATACTTATTTTAATCTATTTTAAGATTTCAAGCATTTAAAAAAAAAAGGTGGAGGATTGGGCTAAATTGTAACCCTGTAAACGTCACCTTATAAAACCTCGAAGAATATGTGAAGATTACGTGTCATTAGAACATAAACCAGTTCCTGACGCTCCTTAATTCCAGATTGCCTCCATTCACCAGGAGCACGTACCACGGATGGGCGCCGAAAAGCTGCTCACAGCCCGTTTCTAAAAAGGAAAAAAACATCCACTGCTCTCTGGATTGAAACCTCGGCACAATACGCCACAGCATCCTCCAGCGTCGCTGCTGGAGGTGTCATTGTTGCTCCTGTGACAGGCAACAATAGGCACGGCCATTGTGGTGTTTAAAGAGGTGTTCACATATATTATAATATATAGTATAATATAGACATATTATACATTTCCACCAAGAGTCAGGATTTGTCACGAGAGGTGGGAAAAATCTTTGTCCAATATGACAACAGGAGAGAAGCAAATGAGTCACACAAACACAAATCTGTCCCTGAGTTTTCCTCTCCATTGTTCTAATGTTTGAACGCAGTGACGCCTGTCAATACAATACAATACGAAACGGGAGGAAGATAAAGGGGGTTGGGAACCACTGAGCATCTTTGAAATCCATTATAGATTATTTAATTTCTGAACTATTATGGTTCAAATTAACACCACGTCAGGCAGGCGTGGATCCAGGGACGGGGCCATGGGGCACAAGCCTAAAATCTGATTTGCCCCTGAAGTGCCCGTCTTCTCAGTACAGTCTTTAAAAAATAGTCACTTACTAAACTAAACAATAACAATACTAATAATAAATATGACTTTTTATAAAATTTTGAAGTGCACACTTTTTTTTCTCTTTCTTTAAACATAGCAAAATAGGTTGATGAAATAAAATCATGTTTAGGGGACTGATTTTTATGAGTGGGTGTAATTTGGAGCAGATCCAAATAGATCTAAAATGGATCTAGTGAATTTAAATGTGATTTCATAAAGAGGACGGTTGGACCTTAGGGGAGGAACATGCTCTCCACTGATTTTATGGTTTTAGGTTTATTATAATCACTCCTGTTGTTTATTTTAATTTAATTGATTAGGGCTGGAGAAGGCATGGTGGAGCAGTGGTTAGCACTGCCGCCTCACAGGTCCGTGGTTCGAATCCCGGCTTCGGACACAGCCTTTCTTTGTGGAGTTTGCATGTTTTACCCCATGTCTGCGTGGGTTTTCTCCAGATACTACGCTTTCCTCTCACAGTCCAAAGACATGCAGATTGGAAGACGTTTAATTGGAGACTCTGCAATGCCTGAAGGTGTCAATGCGAGTATGAATGGTTGTTTGTCTCTGTATGGTGGCCCTGTGATGGACGGATGATCTAAAGTGTACCCTGCCTCTCACCTAATGTCAGCTGGTACTGACTCCAGATCAGAGACGGAGGGAGGAAAAAGCTACACGAATATACAGACAGAAAAGGGGGGATGACAAAGGGCAGAGGAGCCTAATAGACAGACATTCAACAAATGAACTGAAAAGAGGGGGAGACAGATGAAGACAGAGCGCTGCAGTACTGTGTTGTGACCAGGAGAGACCTGGTGATCCATCTGCTGCCATCTCCACAGCACATGAACGAGAGAAGCACCTTCTCTCAGGACAGCTGCTTTCACCGATTCACATTTATCCCTCTCGGAGCATTTAGCAGCTACTTTTACCCACAGAAGCTTGAAGTGTAGTGAGTGTGACTTCCTGACCTTTGTAAGCTCAAGTAATCATACACGTTAAGGGAGAGTCATTAGAGGGGATTAAACCAAGTGGAGAGTTTATGGGTTTGTATCAGGTATTTTATTGTTTTCATCCTCCTCTTCACAACTGGGTTTTTAGTTTTTTTTTTACACCTGCAGCTGTTCCGTCCCCTACATTTCTGCTGAGTGATTCACTATGTTTTTCTCCATGTTGCACAGGCATGGGACTGCAGTGGCATCAGAGCAGCACTTTTTAGTTGAGTTTTCTATCTGTCAGCAGTGGGAACCGTCTGTGTGTGCCAGCCCTTTTTTTTTTTTTTCGACTGGAGCTGCAGCAGTAAACAGTCCACAGAGAGAGAGAGACATATGTGGGTGGCCCGGGAGCTCAGTATCAGCCCGAGGGCATCGCTGGGTACTTCCGCTCCTTTGTGCCTCCCTCATATGTCACTCAGAAATGTTCAGCCATACAGACAGAGGAGCAGTCGCACACGTGAAAGACACAGACAGATGGAAAATGAGTAATAAAGAGGAGGCACAGCCAGAGAGAGAGAGAGAGAGAGAAACGACAGAGGCCTGCAGCCTGGCCAGACTGAGAGGTCTTTTGAAGTATCTTTGTTAACCCTGGGGCATTATTTGGCACCCCTGCCCCACCATGTCCTCCTCCTCATATGTCACACTGCCAGGGGGTCCCCTGACCACCTCTCCACGGACCCTGCTGGAACTGTGCTAATGCCCAAAATAACCTGGCCCCGTGGAGGGGAGGCAGAGGGGACAGATCAATAGGAGTTATCAATGACATTCTTAGCTTCCTGCAGCCTAACTTATTGTTTGTGTCCTGTGCGTCCCAACTGCCCAGAGCTATTTTCTGGCTAAATGATTTGGGCTGTCAACAGCAGAGAAATGTTCTGTCCTATTAGCGACAGAAATTAGATTTAATTTCTATTAAGGCCCATAAAGCTTTTCTGACTCCTTTTATTGTGTCTTTTATGAATTTAAATCAAACATGAAGTGGGTGTTTTATGTCACTTTACAAGAACAAACTAGATTTGACTGCACTTATTTGCAGAACGGATGGAACAATCCAGTTTGGTTTGTTTACTTGGGTCAAGCTCTATATTAAAACTGATTGTCCATCTCGTCAGATCTGTGCTCGTGAAAACCAAAAGAAAAATCCAGGCTGTGTTCGGACACATTTTTCCGCAGCACGGACTCAGACTTTCACAGACAGGTCAAGCTGTAATCTGACCCTGTTTATTAATAGCAGAGCGTCCAAAATAGATAGATTCATTAAAAATGTATGCAGGAGATGCAATATGCAGTAAAGAAGGTAAGAATAAAACATCAATTAACCGCTGACATTTATGCATCCAGGCTTGATAGAGACTCTCTTAAGCAAGTGCATAAAAGGTTTGTGGTCTGTGGAAGTCTGAAGTGGAGAGGCAGCCAGCTCGCTGGTCAGGCTGATGCTAAACGGTGACGCTTTGACAGGAACTCTTTCAAGAATATGGAAGTTTTAAGTTTCAAAGTATTTTCTGGGGAATGCTAAATATTGCTTCTTTGCAGATTAAAACCATTCTCCAATTCCCCATTCTCTATACCACGGGGGACTGGAGCCAATCCCAGCTGATATTGGGCGAAGGGGGGGGTGCAACTTGGACACCAGTGTATGACAAGGGGAAAGGGGCTATACAGAGACACACAACCATTCATTCTCACCTTCAAACCTACGGGCAATTTAGAGTCCCTGATTAACCTACCCCCCGATCTGCATGTCTTTGCACTGTGGAACATCTCTTCACACAAAAAGACCCCTGACTGAACCGGGAATCAAACCAAGTGCTGAGCTGTGGATTGGTCAGCACAGTTCAGAACAATATTTCTTTCTCAATCTATTTCAATTAAATATTTATAAAATGCCTTCCATTCTTACAGTAATGTCATTATATCTGTTGCAGGTTAGTATAGTGGTTCAGCTTTCTGTAAATCCTGGAACAATTATTTCCTGGTCAACTGATAAACAATGATTCAGAGAAAGAGGAAATGAAATCCGCTGTGTGGCAGCAGGTCACCGGTGTTATACGACAGGGTGCAGATGGTCTTTATAACACTTCATTTTACTGAGATGCATGCAGGGAATTTTCTCCACTCAGCATCTTCTGAGACTCTCTGTTGTCATCTGTGAGTTCAATCACACGTTTCCTCTTCGTGTTACATCTTTCTGCTTCTATAATGTCCCGCACAATGACCTTTTCTGCAGGTACAAGCAAACGTCGCAGATGACTGAGACCAGTCTATAAGGCGACGCAACCTGTCATGCCACACACACACACACACACACACACACACACTACTCAATATGTCACACATCCCTCTGTCCTCTGTCTAGCAGCTAATCTATGCATCATATGAGTAAAATCCCTTCAGGACACAGACAACGTCAGACTCCTCAGTGTCTGTGGCCTTTCAGTGACTCTCAGCAGAAATCAAACTATATTTGTTAACCCTCCATTAAAGCAGGGCTCTGTGTGCATAACTGTTAT
The DNA here is from genome assembly GCF_009819705.1 of Hippoglossus hippoglossus. NCBI lineage: Eukaryota > Metazoa > Chordata > Actinopteri > Pleuronectiformes > Pleuronectidae > Hippoglossus > Hippoglossus hippoglossus. The sequence continues at coordinate 11,558,358 of NC_047159.1, read as the reverse complement.
TATTGTTAATGAAATAACCAACTATAGATGTACAAATTTTACTGAAATAACAAAACAAGGCTATTAAAAAACGGTATGTAAATGAAACTGTATTAGTTGTTTGCCAAACTATAACTTTATCAATTCCCACGTAATACCAGTATTTTGAGTGGATATGAAATCGTACAATTTCTTTTTTAGCTGTATCCGTTTTACACCGGCTGGCAGCACCATCGTGGACACAAGAAGCTCCGCACGCTCGGTGATGTGTTGCCAGTCCGACCACGGCTGGCATCATGGCAGCAGTGACAGTTGGCACAAAGCGACCAGGTCCCATTAGGGATTACTTTGAATACATGATGAATATGTCTTAGATAAGAGCAAGTGTCTTGTAGTGGAAGGTGATAAAATGTGCGGAACATTTTTCAAGGGGAAACACTCCACAGATCTTAAAAGTGCATTTAGAAAGCTTGCACAAGTAAGGCTCACCGAGCTTTACCTTGACAAGGTAAGAGAGAGCGCCCTCCCCTCCCTCCGCCTCCCTCCGCCCCCCTCCGCCTCCCCCTGAAAGAGGAGCTAACTCCAGGCCAGGCAGCACGCTTAATGGTGTCATGTTTTTTGAGGGATACCTTTTCTGACTTTTTTTAAACTTGTCATTGACAAACATCCCACATAGAATAAAAAATGAGTTAATTCCTTTGGTCATTTGTTTTTTTGTTCATGTGTGAGATGTTGCAGTTTTTTTTGCACTGCACTGAGCCTCTGGGAATTACAACACACAAGCTAAGCAGAGCTGTGCAGAATAAGCACAGTATGCACACTGTGGAAATTCAATTGTCAGTGGGAACATTAATATTAGTGATTACTGCTTTGCTATTCTCAATGCATGAACTATGATCTCTGCACATGTATTCTCATAGGTTTTAATAGCAAATGTCTCTTTCTACAGTCAATCATCCCCCACACCACCCTATGGACTGACAGAACACTTGTCTTGCAGTAAACCTGCACCTAAATACATACACATTTATGCATAAACACACACACACACAAGCTATGGTACACATGAACACTCAAACAAATGTGAATGGAACAGTTTCTCTAGAAGACAAATTACAGTTTTCCACCCGGTGCTTTATTGCTTTCCACTCTGCTACACCTTCAAATGTCTTCTCCAGCTTCAGTGCGTGTGCATGTGTGCGTGCGTGTGTGTGTGTGTCCTCACCACAGTTAGGCAGCGTCAGACTGGACAGCAGCTTGCGTTCTCCTCCTTCCTCAATGCAGCGTAGGTCCTGAGTGTCTGCTTCCTCCCCTAACCACAGCTTGATCCACATGTTTTCACAGGAGCAGTGCAGAGGGTTCCCCGACAGGATCCTACACACACACACACACACACACACACACACACACATACACACGCACACAAAGTCAGGAACAATGACTCGCGGGGTGAGTAAAAACTTAATGGTCTCTATTTGGCAACTGCCAGCACAATATGTTTAAGTGCAATAAAAACACTTCACACTATGTAAAATAAGTTAATTTTCTTTCCTGCCCATAGTGGAAAGAGAAGACTGATACCACTGTTATGCATGACTGTTAAATATGAAGCTACAGCCATGAGCAGCTTAGCATAAAGACCTGGGGGGGGGGTTTAACAGCGATATCAAAATCCGCACTTCTGAAGCGCACCAGTTAAGATGTTGTCTCTCGATTTTGAATCCAAACAAAACCCTGGGGTATAGAACTCATGTCAGTGTTTTTTGTGCCTATAACTATTACTTGGCTGGTCGAGGTTAACATCCTGGAGTGTTGTTGTTACCCCGAGGCTGCCAAGCAACCAGCGGATACTCGAGAGAGAGTCAGTGCCCTCGGAAAAGACACTGTCCAGCACATAACACCCCTTAAAACAACAACTTGACATTTTTACACTTTGGTTTTGGTACAGATTTAACAAGTCTTGTGCTGGTAAGCTTGTTTCGTTGCCTTTGGATGGAGTCAGGGCAACTGTCCCCCCCCCCCCCCAGTCTTCGTGCTTTTAGCTAGGCCAATGGTCTCTTGGCTTTATATTTAACAGAGAGATATGAGAGTGGCATTCATCTTCTCATCTAAGCAAGAAGGCAAATAAGAGTATTTACCTGAACGCTGATAATTCTGACATTATGGTTTATGCTTGTGAGCAGAACTGAACCATTTGAAAGAATGTCCAAACTCTCTAAATGTTCTACAAGGCCGGGACGATATGACCAAAAATTATATTAATATAAAAAAAAATTATTTCCCACTAATTTCAATCTCTCTGTTATTGCCTCATGACAGAGATGGTAGACTGAGTAAAGGATAGATATAGTTTCCTTCATCGAGGCCATAGCCAATCACGTTGTGCCCTGGTGGTTTACTGTCACTTCAGCTTATCTCCATCCCGCTGCCTCAATCTGAATCTAAAAATCCAAGGGTGCAGGCAGAAGCAAACCCAACTAAAAGCTTCAAATCATCACATCAGAAACCAGGACACACCGCAGATGCTGTGTCGCTCTGTGTTTATATGCAGAGCATGATAATAACTGGGAGGACAGACGGACGGACACAGAGAGAGAGATTGATCGGGAAGGCTGAACTCACAGATAAGACATGTTGAGGTGTTTGAATATTCTCCAGGACAGGGATGACAGGTTGTTATCTTTCAGATTCCTTGAAATCAGAAAATCAGAAAATCAGGGAATGACATTGAATTTGAAATACAAGAGAAAAAGTTGGATTAGTGTTGCAACAACTGACAGTACATGACTACATGCACGGAAAAGCCTGCAGTATTTCTTCTCATTAAAACTTTTTCTCCTCCAGTGACAATTAACCTTAAAGTGGTGCATTATATCAGTGTAATAATCATCAAACTTAAATTATGTTTGAGTTTGACTCAGCCATTTATTTCTGATTATTTTACTCTCTATATACTATCTGTATTGATCTTAATGTGTTGCGTAACCAATTATTCATTCACAAAGAGTAATGCAATACATTTATGAATTTAAAACAAGTAAGGGATTTAAAAGATAAGTGCATTTTAATAATTTGAAAGAAATGACTCTCGGAAAGAGATAAATAATGGCTGCACAGCTGTTACATCAATAGAAAACACGAGGTATTCTATATATTATGAAAGCATGGGATGTGTTTTTACTTACAGGTACTGCAACTTGATGTTGTTTTGGAAAGCCAGCTTCGATACATATGTGAGCTTGCTGTTGGTCACCGTTCTGAAAAATGTTTGCATAACAGTCTCATCAATATCTTCCTGAACGATAGTTGCAATAAAATACAACAAGCAAAGACATAAATTCAGATCAGCTCCATGACGTCTGAAGAAAACACATTTTTTTCTAACAAGTCATCCTTGAGGAGGATATAACAGAAAAAAATGATTTTTTTCACAACCTGGCAACCCAAATTTTATCATTAATAAAACATGAACAGATTATTTATGAATATTACTCACAACTTATAAATGTTTTATGAAGCACTTCTTTTTAGAAGGGTTGATCCTTTTCATTTAAAGTACAAAAGCAAAAACAGAGGACGAAAATGTGAAAAGGGTTTGAAGGGCACAGATATTATGTATTAGCTTTATCAGTGGTTCTCAAATGTGGGGCTGCGGACCCTCAGGGGACCGTGGCACGCTGGCAGGGGGTCTGTGAAAAGCTTCATCCCTTAAAACTATCATGATAAATGGCTGAAAATATTTTTTATAAACATCTAATATCTTTGTAAGTAATTTAGTAGAAGTGTAAAGAAAATAGACTATGTCATTTTATTCCAAGGGACATATATGGAATGGAATATTCCTTGGCCTTTGAGCAATATGATCTGAGGAGACTGCATATGAGCGTATAGTTCTGTGTCGTGTAAATAGCTGAAAGAAACTGAGAGCGTGTTGTTCGCATGGAGAGAAACCAATGATCAGTTTATCTGCTGTGCCATTAAAGCAACGTTCGAACAAACCGTTCCACCAAAATCAAATCAATGTGGCTGCCACTAATGATTATTTCTCTGATCATCACGGTCACATTATAAACTGTCTTGTTTGGTTAAAAACCCAAAGATCCAGTTTTCAGTGATGTTTGACAAAGAACAGGAGACGATCCAGACAATTCAGATTTTCACTGTTGTCACAATTGTTGCAGTTTTTTTACACTCAAATCTTAGAGATATATTTTTCACAAATGTCTCCATATAGGGAACCGTTTCATGTATATGTCAGGTGCCTTTAACGTCACTGTACACTGTACATTACTCAGCACAGTTAAAACCAGGAGCTCAGAGGCGAGGCTGTGAGATCAGGTCAGTTTAAGTCAGTTTAATCAATGTTCTGTGACTGATTGATCATGTCTGAGAGGACTTGGACTGAGCGAGGAATTTCATTCCGCTGTTTAAAAAGGTGACACGTAACTAACGATCACTGTCAAATTATTCAAACTGTGAAATACTGGTATCGTGTATTACAAAATGCGCAGAGTGTAACAGTGTGTTAAGTGTTTCTTGGAGGACAGTTGTCCTCATCCTGCCTGCATTTGGAGTTTTCTCCACACTGGATCAAGCTGCAGTTAAAAAGCGCAGACACTTGCAGTGTGTAACGTGCTTTGTGCTAATCTGTCCAGAAAATGGGATATTGGCTGGGAAATTAGGTGGTGCCCACTTAACAGATTATTGCGTTGGAAGAAAATGCTGCGGACGGTTCTTTTTTTTTTTTTTTTAATTGAGAAATAAAATGAGACAGAGAAGCAGAGTAAAACACTGCAGAGATAAACACAATGTGATTTTAAAGTAGCCGAAAAAGACCATGTAAAAAGTAAAGAGGGAGAGCGATTAGTAAAACAAGAGTAAATCAATATGTCTCATATATGTTAGTACTGTTATTACTATTGTTATTAACGGTATTAAAATATAGTTATAGTTCTAATAATGCCTATTGGTCTCTGTATTGACCATTACATATATATAGAAACATTTAAATATTGCCACAGGACATATTATGTATATGTGTATAGGGCTTGTGATGCGCAACCACACAAAGCACTTTACACTAGAAGAGATATTCACCCATTGACACACACTGACATACATGGTTTTTCTATCACATGTCCTTCACACACACAATTTAGGTTCAGTGTCACTGCCACTTTGACCTGGAGGAGCCGGGGATCGAACCGCCGACCCCCTCCTGTGTATTCAGCGTTTCCCTCTGTAATAAAGGCCGGTGGAGACTCACAGGTTCCTGAGATTCTTGTAGTAGTGCAGGTCTTTGTCGTTGATGGAGGAGAAGCTGTTCTGGTTGGCGATGTAACTGTCGGGAGATACAAGTGTGTGTGTCACAAGACTCATTTGTTAACCCGAGGACAAGCATAAACAGAAACATTTCAACAAGACAAAGGAACATAATTAGGCCATATAATTAGCATTCAGCATTAAAAAATGAACTGCTTAAGGGCTGCAGCTGATATATGTGTCACAGGAGGAGCAGGCTGTCAGGCTTCGTCTCTGTCGGATTTTAAGGACCAACAGGAGATATGCGTGCGGCCACTCCCTCTTGTGCATGAGTGTAACTGTGTGAGCAGGTTCTGAAATACAATGCGTGTACTTCTCAGATATGGAATCAGATATCTGAACATTTTGGGGCTAAACAAATCCTCAAGAGTGAGCTGGGAACAAGCTTCAGAAGGAACATGCTGTGACAGTCCCTGCAGAGCTCTTTGTCCTGCAGCCACCTCTGTGTGTTTGGTTAATCACAGGATCATTAAATACAACTTCTCACGTGGTGACAAAAACTAGTCTAATTAGATCCATTGATTTCCAAGATCATCACTGATAATCACTTCAAATTCCATCTAATACAACGTGTTTGTCCTCTCAAATATACAGAATTTTTACCACAATAATCACATTCTAGTCAATGGAAGTCAAAAGATCGGGAAGTGTGCGTTGAAAAGACGACATCTAACAACGAGAGCTGTTTCAACCAGGTGCTGTCCTGCTGGCCTCGGGGGCGAAGACGCTGTACCACACCGAAGACCATGTAATCGCAACATCTCCATTTTAAATCCGACCTTTGTTGCACATCAGCTCGGCTCAATCTGCCCGCTTCATTTCCTGCCAGGTCTCTGCTGTCACTATCAAACAAAACCTGGAAAAAATATGTATATATATTTTTAAAAAGTAATAAAATGTGATACTGTGCCTTTCAATAATTAAAGAATCTGACCCAGAATGTCAGCAGCGTCAACGCTGACAAATGAAAGCCATCCTTTGAAAAACAGCATTGACAACTTGGTTTGAAAAAATGTACTTTTGCAAGAGAAGGCCTTTTAATAATGAGCCACTTAAAATGAATTCTCACAAACACAAGACCATGCTCACACTTTATATCCATTTCTGTTTTTATTACATTTGATTACCTCTTCTCTGCATGTTTTGTCTCAGCGCACAGGGAAGAGTTAAGTTTACTACACCCACAAATGTCCATCAGCTTATACATGATCTCCTGTGTACAATAAATCTGTACTTTAAAACGATAAATAACACATTTTCTGATGTTTTAATAGGTGAAATGTTTTCCTGTCGATCTTTAGGCTCCATAAAACAACTCCCTGGGCTGTTTCTCCTGTGTCAGTGTCTTTCAAACAGCCAACACCCATTAAAATCTCACCAAGTCATCAGTCGAAAAAGAAATATCATCCTTTGCGATTTAGTCTGTGTCATGCAGACGGATGCTGTTGAATCAGGATGTCCAACCAATTAACACACAGACGTAGGAGATTATAACATATCTCACCCCTTTTTTTGGGGGCAAGGTCGTTTGGAATTAGACGTGGCACTGTCCTCAGTAATTTGTCTGTTTACATTAGACGAGCAGTTGAGTGAATGGATACTCCTTCCTCACCAGACTGCTGGCTGCATGGCTCATTTTTTTAAAAAAGAACTGCTTCCAAGGCTCTTCCAAGGCCGACGGATGAAGACTGTTTATCTCTGACAAAAGTCATTATCAACAAGGCCGTTTATCTTTGCCAAGAATCAGACTGCTGCAGCAGTTAAATGCTCTAATCCCCCCGTTTAATTGCTCACACATATAGGAAACAATTCATTTCCAGGCCGAATCTTGAAATGTGAGGGGAAAAGCTGGGGTGGTGAGGGCTGATAGGCTGCTGTACATTTCCAAAGCACAGTTTTCGTGTCATCTTTGTGATCGTCTCCCTCACACAGCAGCCAAATAAAGGACAGTCCAGTCTTCAGATAGACTACAAGCCAAACAACTCCACGAGAAAAATCTCCTCTGCATCGATTCCTCTCTGCTCTTCTGTGCTTCATTTAAATATACTAATACAAAGCCATCTTGGGGAAGTGTCTGTGCTAATATTTGGACAGTGTGAGTGCGAGATCCATCCACATACACGTGCACGCACACCATGCACGCACAAATACACACACACACTGCGTTTTGTCTCGTTTGTCAGGATAAAGTGATTTCAGTTTTTTTTTGCAGTTTGGTGTTGAGATGTGTCTCATGTGATTATGGCTGTTATGTAATGTTAGGCTACACACGAGCCATGAAGCTGTGCAGAACAGATCAATGTGTGGATTTATGGATGAATGTGTGTGGTTTTATATTGAATGCATGCATTAGATAAAGATGTAATGTAAAGAGCAATAGAAGCGGGTCTTTGCGCACCGTGTGTGCCACATCCTCCGGCCAGAGGAGGGGTGATGGATGACATTCCTTTATTTGTAAAGTGCCACCTTAATGAAACTATATGTGAGGACCATCTATCTCCGTTTTAGTGAATCAGATGCCCGTGGAGACACTCACATGTCGGTGATGTTCTCCATCTCCGCCTCGCTCTGTAGGACCGGGAAGGCGTTGATGTCCCGCTCCGGATCCACGCAGGAGATCCTGGTGCTGCTGCAGGAGCAGGAGGACGGGCATGCCTCCGCGGACAGCCACGGGTCTCCCGAGCCCACCGCCAGCTCGACCGCCGCGACCCACCACCACAGGAACCGCCACGACCCGGGCCCCCTCCACCCCGGCGCGGAGAGAGCCCCGCTCCCGGGTCTCAAGGCGCTCATCGTCGGGTGCCAACTTCAGCAATTACCAAGGCTCGCTGAAACAGCCCGGCACGGCCCGGCCCGCAGGTTGGCTGGGAGTCAGCCCCCCTGGTTCAACCAAAAAATCAGCCAAGGAGGAGGAGGTGGTGAAGCGTAAAAATCCGATGCTGAGGTGGGAGCAGGGGGCGCAGATTAGAAAACCATCGTCCGCGACCAAGGATGACACGGGAGGCGGAGAGAAAGGTGTGAAACGGGGGGAAAGAGGAGAGAGGGTCCTCCTGGTTCCTGCGTGAATCCTCCACAGTCCCCGGGCAGCCAAAATCACACTGACACACTGTGTGCCAGGGAGGGTCTCTCTCTCTCTCTCTCTCTCTCTCTCTCTCTCTCTCTCTCTCGCTCTCTCTCTCAGCTGTCACGCACTGGCCGCTGCGTCCTCGCCACACTGTCCTCTGTGTGTGGATGGTGCTCGGCTGCTGGTGGTGGTGGATGGAGGGGATGGGAGCAGAGGATGAGGAGGACGGGTCCCTGCCCACCAGCGTTAAAGCAGATCGTGATGCCTCATCGATGGCTCTCAGGGAAGTGATGATGCTCCCTGCACTGCTTTCATGCAGGAAGGTCTGGGTGGGTGCAGGGTGGGGGGGTCAGGTGCAGAGATGTGCACAGGTGCTTAGGACGTGCCTGCACGACTCCTCTAACTCCTCTAATAACCTTAACCTAACCCACAAGCTAGACAAGTCCCCATAATGTGACCGTGTTAACAGATTTAGGTCCCCACAACATCAGAAATACCTGGATCACACACACACACAACCTTGTACTTCTGTCTTAGTATGACCCTAATTTGCATAACGTAATCCCTTTAGCTCCTCGCCCAAATTCCTAACCTAACCCTAACCCATTCAGATTGCATAAGAACCCTTTAGTTTGTTTTCTCCTCTCTTTTTTTAATTCCACACAATCACCCCCGGCTCTGTCCACTCACCTTAACCCTAACCCCAGGGGTCTCTATGTCTCTATGTTTGAACGTATCGTCCCCTAAACTAGTCCTTATCCTAAAAGCAAGTCTTAGCCCTTAAACTGCCCTTTGTAAAGGTGAGGACAGGCCAAAATGTCCACACTTCACAATATGTCCTCACTCTGTCCACACTCCCACAGGTTTGTGATGATACCCTTATCAGGACTTGCATGCACTGACCTCCATTCACTGTGGACAGCCAATGAAAACCTTACTCTTAACCTTCACCTTGACTTAACCACGATTTAAATTTTATCTCTCATCTTAACCAGGACCTCAGAAATGATGTCTGCCATGAGGTCTACTGGTCCGGACAAGGACAGTGTTAATACTGGAAAACAAAAATACACTCACACATAGTGCACGAAAGGTTATTTAATTGATCTGGTAGCAGATTATGTGCATAGATTAGCTATAAGGGGGCATTAATTTGCAGGCTCTAATTGTCATAATCATTCTCATCACCACAGTCGCTGTCCTTATATGTGATTATCATTATTGTCTGGTTGTTATGCAAAGTGATTTCTAAGTAGACCTGTATAGGCCTCCAGTTAATCAATGAAAACACGGCTGTCTGAAGGTTGATAGTGACCTAAGTGTCATGTTTCCAGTCTTATGAATTAAAATAGGAAAATTATTATACATAGTAAAAATAATGCAAAGAAAAAGCAGCATGCTGTTTCACACTAAACAACACGTTATAGCATGTAACTGTCTTACAGCATTTTTTAATGCCAGCTGAGCCACTGGTTCCAGTGTAAAAGCCCAGGAGGTAAAGAGGAGGATGTAATGTCTACAGCAGCACGTGTGTAAGTGAGAGAGAGTGAGAGAAAGAAAGAGCAATCACCAATCACCAAGTCTTTAGCTGGTGTGTACTAGACCAAGCATTGCCTTATTAAAGCATTAGGCTGTATTTCATAATCATACAGGGCTCCCAGCCAAAACTAGACTCGAATCAATAAGCTGTCATCCCTGAATGGACGGCTGCAACCCCGTCGCTCTGCTGCTGTTTTACAGCTCCTACTGCTGGATGCACGTCTGACACAGGAGCCGATCCGTCTTTAACTGCTGCACAGCGGTTAAGGAATGGAGCTACGTCTCTTCAGTGTTTCACCTTATGTGTGAGACAGAGAATGACAGGCTCATCTGCCTATGAGCAGCAACAACCCCAACACACCACATCTGTGAGGAGTCTCCTCTCCTCCTCTCCTCTCCTTTCCCCTCTCCAATGTCCTGTCCCCCATGTGCAGCTCTAATATGACGTTCGCACTGACGCACAGGCAGTGCACTGAATAGAGGAGTGTAATTATGGAGCCCTGTCTGTGTCTGAACCAATCTGGCGGATGCCTCACTAGCTGCCTGCCTCAGACACTGTGCCGTACGCATTCTGCACAGAACGGCGTGGGCGTGCCAATTAAAACATCGTCTCATAAACAGAATATTCCAATTACTCTCGGCGCCTTTTTGAAATGTGACAGAGGCTGTGCCCCTTGTTAAAGGTCTTTGTCGTTTTAAACATGTAATCACCCTCTTGAACCATCTGTCATCGTTAGACAAAGCGCCATTCGTAACGTTTTTTATCCAACACTGTGAGCAAATTATAGCGTGCCATATTTAGCTTCTTGTTTGATGTGTTAATTGCAAAACACAAATAACAATTTTGCAGTGATTTATAATTTAGATACAATGGAAGTCCCTCTAGAAACAGTGAACAAAGTTCCTTTTTAACTGACATATACGTCTGCGTCCTTTGTTGATTATCATGTGCGTACATCTGGAGTTAGACGAGTTGGTGGCATATGTTGATGATTTACAAACAGAAATGTGCAGGCTCAAAAATCACTGCATCACACACTTTCCTGAAGTTGCTCTGTGGGTCCTTGATTTTAAAAGAATGTTTTGACTATATTTAAAATGTGTTTATTCAAATGAGCTAAGATGTGATCCTTTAAGGGTCATTTTCTTCTTTGTTTCTGTGGCAAAAACACTGATCACTCATCAAGTCTGACATGTTCTATCACAATTGTGTATATTTATGGTCACTATAACCTCATGGCTGTACATAGTCACCTGTTGTGTCATCACTATAGGGCTGCAATAACTGCAGTCTATGATCAACCTCTGAAATGGTGGGTTTAGATATTATGGTTATGTTCTCAAACCAAAAGTGACACCTGACCTACAGTCCCAATCCAAAAGATTTTAAATTGATGATGATATTAAGAACAGTGAAATTGTTACATTTGTATTTACAAATATATGATAGAATATAAAAATATTTGAATATTGGTTGATTCATCGGTTATTGTTTTTTTTCAATTTCAGTTTTACATCATAATAGTCTGTAATCATTGGTGCATAATATCCACTTATTGTATCACAATCACCTGTTATTACATCACAATCACCTAGTATTACATCATAGTCACCTGTTGTTGCTTAATAGTTAATTATTAAATCATAATGTCATTGCAGCATTCACATATTGTTGCATCAGAATCTTCTGATATTGCATTACAATAACCTTTTATTACATCACAATCAACTATTACTACATCACAATCGCCTGTTAATACATCACAATCACCTGTTATTACATAACAATAACCTGTTAATACATCATAATCACCTGTTATTACATCATAATCAACTTTTATTAGATCGCAATTATGTATTATTGCATCACTTTCCCCTGTTGTCACATTGCTGTTACTGTATGTATTGTTTCCTCACAGTCACCTGCTGTTCATTGCATCTCTATCATCTGCTCTGACCTTTTCATACCATCCATATAGACTATGGTCTTGAGAAAGTATACAATACTGCTCTCTAGTGGCTGCTGGGATATTTAAAGAAATACGAGTCTGCAGTGTCAAGTTGCACAGGCTGCATCCACATAGAGACAACACAATGATCCTTCATCACAGAGAGCATGTGAGCACTGCAGGGCTTTTTCATGGCACATATTTGTTCATGTCACAGCAGGATAAGTTGTAAGTCAAACAGAATATGAATAATAGTTGAATTTCATTTAGCGCTTTCAGTTTCTGGGGCTTGGTATGTTGCATGCTGGCTCACACTCATACTGGACACTTGAGCTGAACAGAGCCATTGTTGATGTTATCTGTAGCACCAGTGGAGAGGGTACAGGGAGAAATGAGAGAGGTCATGTGATGCTGATTGGTATTTGGTCAGATTTTCTAGAATTTCTGTGACAGTGTTTATTCCTGTTTTCAACCGAAAAACCCCTGAATGATACTATACACGTACATTTGTGTGTGTGTGTGTGTGTGTGTGTGTGTGTGTGTGTGTGTGTGTGTGTGTGTGTGTGTGTGTGTGTGTGTGTGTGTGTGTGTGTGTGTGTGTGTGTGTGTGTGTGTGTTACCACAGTAGTCCTCATGGAAGCTGAAGTCCGACTATACCTTGAATAACATTTTTAAACTAACAATTTAGTAGCACTGAAATGGCACTTACTTATAGCACCTTGTAGTTTAGCTTTTTTGAAGAAATTGTACTTTCTCGATTCTTGTTGTTCTGGGTTTGTACCCTCATGGTTGAATGTACTTATTGTAAGTCGCTTTGGATAAAAGCGTCAGCTAAATGAAATGTAATGTAATGTAATGAAGCCCGGTCTGGAAAAACATAATTTTGAAAAGAAAATATGTGAACTGTCGTGAGGTTGATAAGGGCTAAGTCTTTGCTTAGGCTGTCCACAATGAATGGAAGTCAATGCAAAGTCCTGAGAAGGATACCTGTGTGTGTGACAGAGTCAGAGAGGGAGGGACAATGGGAGGGGAGAACAACAGTACAGGTGTGGAAAAAGTCTCCCAGTGTCAGACAAAGCAGTAAGAGGATGGAGCTGAACATTATAGAGAAGAGGAAAAGAGGAATCAACAACAAGGCCTTTAAGTCAGAGGTAGGCAGACCTTTTGAGCCCACACTTATCTCTAAAGCTATTCTTGATTAATAACCTTTAAAATAACTCCTGCAGTCGGTTTCAACAGTATCCTAAAGTTAATCTATCATCTCTTTGTTTCTATATTTACTATAACTCCAACTCTACTGGCTTTTTACTGAATCAGACCATTAGCTGGCCTCACCAAGAACATCCAAGGTTTATACCAGGAGATTCAAATGAATGACAAAGTTTTGAGGATCAAGTTTCAGACGCGTATTCAAACAGCTGCACAGTGTTTTTTGCCAAACAGGTAAAGTAAGGTTTGATATATATATAAAACTTTATTACAGGCTCTAGACCCAATAGCAAGACATACACCATAAAGAAAAAAGAAAATAGATACATAAACACATACAAACATACTCTTATTCATGAGAGTCTTAAAAGGCACCCATACCAATGTTTCCACAGATATGATTGATATCTGACCGAGCTGCACCTGGGGCTTGTGAGCATCATTATAATACAGTTTTGTGACTCATCAAGTCGAGACATAAACTTAAACATCAGGTTCCTCAAGAGAGCCTGTAAAGTGCTTAGCCCTGAGTCACAAAAGAGCTTACTAGCACTGCTACACCTGGGCTTTTTCAGCAGTATCCTCAGACAGTCATTGTATGCTACCTGATGTTTGCGCAGGGTCTCCTTTTTGTAGCTGCCCCATAATGGGGCTGCATACATGGGGGTGCAGTAAGCACGAAACAAGCTCACTTTCACATCATCAGAACAGCAGTGGAATTTCCTGACTAACATGTTTGCTTGTTATATATGTGATATATGTACGTGTGCACAAGAAAATAAGCTCTCCTCCAAACAAAAAACTGTTGGACTATAGCTAAGTAAATAATAGTAAATAAATATATGTTATTTGTTTAATGTCTATTAGTTCTCACCCTTAAGACGTGTGTGTGTGTGTGGGGGGGGGGCGCTGTGTGTTGTTGTTTGTGTGTGTATGTGTGTGTGTGTGTGTGTGTAAAAGGAGCAGGAGCAGATATACATTGATCTGAACAGCGCTGCGGAGACTGCAGAGGATGTACAGAAAACGACTGAAGAACGGGAGAAAAGGTTGCGTTCTTTCTTTTTGGTTGTTTTTTCTCAAACACACAAACATTCAATATCTCTTCATGTCAGATTCCCTCGGTGTCTTCTGAATTGCCAGCTCTCACTCGTCCCTTTGATGTTACATTCATGTCCTTTCTCCTTATCTACCTCCTTATCTTTCTTTTTTTGTGTGTGTTCAGCCCGCTGGAGAAGAAAATGGAGGCAGTCCAGGGCTTTTTGGCAGAACACAGAAACCAGATCCACCTGTTTATACGCCTGGTTTTAGCAGCAGGTTAATTATCTTTGTTAGCTTCTGTTAAACTGTAACTGAAGACACTAAATGGGTGTTGGGTCACTGGGTCTGTGGGTCTCTGCATGCTAACAGTGTGTTTAAAAAGAGGCCGGAAATCAAACTGAAACTTAGTTCTTAAGGTTGAATCACAAGAGAGTCCCTCATCTTTACTGTTCTCTACATTTTCTTTGTTTGATACTTTTTGATTTTGCATCCACATTGAATCAAAAAACCAACTCTCAAGTATATGTCAAGTGTATTGACAAAAATTGTCAGTCTTCCTTTAAGACGTTGACGCTGCATGACGCTAGTAAGGGGCTGTTTGAGTGGACCGACATCCTAAAAGATCTATGCCTCGGAGCATGTGTGTGTTTGTGTGTGTGTGTGTGTGAGTGTAGGTAGTACTCAGGTTAGGGAACCAGGTTACACAGTCACATTATGGGAACTTGTCGTCTTTTTCTGTACAAAAAGCTTGTCCGCATAATGAAAGTAATTTTAAGGCAAAGACATCTTTCAAGTTTACATTTAGGCAGGTAGTGGTTATGGTTTCCAGGAAATGAATGTACACTGAAATGAAGAATTTTTTTTACATACTTACATTTTTTTCAAATGAATTAAGTTTACTCAACCTTAAGCTAACAATTGATAACGTTAATGTAATTCAGTTGTGTGTTACCACAGTGTAAGTCAGTTTATTGTCCTCTGGAAACACAAAGACAAGACTTTACTTGAATATTTACATGTTCTGCTACTTATGACCTCAAGTATCAGTAATTACCCCGTTGACCCTTTAGCATTTACCCATAACGGACGTTCAAGTTTTTTCTTCATGTAATATTTTAAAAGGAATGAATGAAAAACTCATTCTAACTGTCAGGAGAAGCTGCTGCTACAGCTGCATTCTTCTGCAGGTTTGTGAATAAAAACACACCTGAAGACTTAAACGTCCAGTGTGTAAGATTTAGGTAAAAGGGATCTATAGGCAGAAATTGAATATGGAATAATCCTAGTGATGTTAGTATCTAAATTGTACGAATTATTGTTTTTCTATATCCCTAGAATGGGTCCTTTATATTTAAATACTTCATATTTACATCTGGAGCGGGTCCTCTCTACGAAGGCCGCCATGTTTTTACAGTTGCACAAACTAAACAGGTTTTAAACAACTGAAGGCTACCACAGGTTCTCTTTCACATTTGGAAGGGGAGGGTGAGGTGAGGGATATTCAGCTGCAACATGCAACTTCACCACTAGATGTCACTAAATTCTACACACTGAACCTTTAAGACAAGAAAACAAAACATAAAAAAGAACTGAAATGAAGGAATGGAAACGTGAAAATGCTCTTTTTTATGTTTCCCAGGAAAGTATATAGAATAGTGAAAATTAGCACCACCTTTTACCAGTTGCAACATTAAAGTGATATGTACAAGAATACAACAATCACAATGATCCACGAATGTTACAAACTTTGTTCTGAAATGTAATGATGTGTTTTTGCATGAGAACTTTTACTTATATTTTGATTCTAATTATTTTGTAAAAGATTGTATTACTTGTCGATGAATGAG
Organism: Hippoglossus hippoglossus; assembly: GCF_009819705.1. Taxonomy (NCBI): domain Eukaryota; kingdom Metazoa; phylum Chordata; class Actinopteri; order Pleuronectiformes; family Pleuronectidae; genus Hippoglossus; species Hippoglossus hippoglossus. The sequence continues at coordinate 11,542,411 of NC_047159.1, read as the reverse complement.
TTAGGTTTCAGTTGTGCATTAGCTCTCTGTGGCAGGTCAGTAATGTTAAATCTAACATTAACTCACCCCCTCAGAGAGCAGGATATGACACAGCACGTACATGGGGAGATTAGAATAATTTTAATTAAATAGGTTTAAAATGTTGTCAGCACTGTGGGACATATTTCACATTAATTCTAAATTTATTTCAGGCTTTGTTGCCATGGTGATAGCGGCATGCGTTCTGAACTTCAACCGGGCAGTCGGGCTTCTGGTCCTCTCCTTGGTAACTGTGTTCTTTCTGGTCTGGGATTGGATGATGGAACGCTATGGCGACTGGGTGTGGGAGCAGCTCTGTCCTATCAGAGACCTTCTATGTAGGAACTGGTTCTGGATCAGATGGTGAGAAAAGAGAAATTCTGTTTCAGGTTCCCTACTCTGGTGTGACGACTGACAGATACTGTTCTTTTTTCATATCGTTCGTTAGTTGGTTAGTTTGTTCGCTAGTGAGGTAAATGACAAGGTAAATGAAGAACTTTGTCTTCTGTCCGACACAAATAAAATCATCTACATGGAAGTTTCTCCCCCTGAAAAACAGCTCATCGTAGACCTCCGTTACTTTTCAGACCATCACTGAAGAACAGAATCAGTTAATTAGTTGTGTCCTCCAATTGATTTGTGTGTGAAGAGGAAGTCACTTCAGAGGAAGAAACCAGTCTGGGCTAATAAGTTATTAGATGTTAACTAGTAACAATTCAAGATGTCAGAGTAGAATAAGGAATATAGGCCTATTCATGTTATTACCACATGTAGTTTTGGGTTTTTACGTAGGAATAAAGTATATTCATTAAGTGGTAATAATAGAGAATGAATATATTCTTGGAGTATAAGGCTCAAACTGATTGTAACTGATACACAACAATTTCATAAACTTCCATCGATAAGCAGTAATTGTTAATAACAGGACAATATGCTACTAACATGTGTACTAATGAGAAAGTAGTTTATGGGGAACATGTGTACTTGAATATCAAGAGTTACTAACTTAATTTGTTTGGTGGCCTGAGCCACACAAGTTAAAAACAACCAGGTTTGTCAGGTTTGCCACCATTGTTATGTTTACAACTTGTGTCTCCTTCCTCTTCAGTTAATACATGACTAAAAATTGTATAAAAAAAAAAATCTGAAGGGGCTAAAAATAATAGAACAAGGTGCTAAAGGTCATTCCTATAAACTGTCTAATCATCTTCTAAGCAAAGAATTGTGGATTTTTGTCATCCTATGAATTCTTTATAACATTCTTCTTACTGATAGATCACACATGTTACAGAGGTACAGATATGTCATCATCTGTTCATCTCTCTCCTCTGTCTCTCTCTCGCTCCAGGTTTATATATATGTCAGTACTGGTGGCGGTTGTGTGCTGGCTTGCACTGGACACAGCCCAGCGGGGCACCAGACAGTTTGTGTCTTTCTTTGGTTTGCTGCTCTTCATCTTCTTAATCGCGCTGTTCTCAAAACATCCATTCAGGGTAAGGGACCCGAATGAAAGCTTCAACGTGCACACACACACACACACACACACACTCACACACAAGTGCCAACAAATTAATTTATAATCATGTATTGTACATGTGTGTTGAAGTGGTCTCCGCAAACTTTGCTCTCTGGGATTGGACTACAGTTTGTCGCCGGTCTGCTGACTCTCAGGACCACATTTGGCTTACACGCACTGGAATGGCTTGGAAAACAAGCTGAAGTATGTGAAAAAACACACACACACACACACACACACAAACACACACAAAAGACGATCTGAAAGGTTCTAGGTATGAATTTGTCAGTCAACCAGGGCCTTTGGAGTTTGTACGTTCTCCCTTTGTTGTTGTGGCTCCAGCTTCCTCCCACAGTCCAAAGATGTGCACACGAGGTTAGTTAGAGACTCTAAATTGCCCATAGGTGTGAAGGTTAGACTGAATGGTTGATTGTCTCTATATGTTGGTCCTGTAAAGGGATTGGCAGCTGCTTCCAGCTCCCCCTCAAGATTTATAACTCAACATTCCTGCTGCAGCTCTACTTAAATGTTAAAGTATAAGTGATGGAAGATTTGCATGTTCTGTGAACAATCAATTGCTCCTAACGTTTCTGTTTCTGTAACTGACAATTCTAAATATTCTCCACACAGACTTTTATGGCCTTCACAGATGTTGGGTCTCAATTTGTGTTCGGCGACAGTTACAAAGACCACTTCTTTGTCTTCCAGGTATGACACACTCCGACATGGTGCATGCGAATGATGCAACAGTAAAATAACAGCAACAAGAAAAACACATGTTGATATCATGTGTCATGACACGTATTTGGAAAAAATTTGGAGTATTTGGAATGTGTTTTTGAGCATGTAAACATGCCGTTCCTCCCTTACCTCAAGTTGCAATAGTAGTAATCAAAATAATAAAAATTTAATTATGATGACCCACTGTACTAAAGTGTAAAAGAAGAATCAAAACAATTGCAAATCTGTATATTGTTAGAATTAAATATATTGGAATGTCTAAGTCTTAATTTGTATGTCATATTTTGCCTATAATACCTAAATATTACTTAAAATCGTACATAGAGATAATGATGAGGGTAATGGTGATGATAAGGATTGTGGACTCTCTCCAGGTGATGCCTATCGTGGTGTTTTTAAGCTCTGTCATCTCCATCCTCTACTCTATCGGCTTCATGCAATGGTTCATTTGCAAGGTAAGGAAAGTTCAAGTGCACGGATGGAAAGAAACATTTCAAGTCAGATCAGTTGCTTTCAATCATTTATCTTTAAATCCTCATTCAAAATAAGCAATACAGAGTCAGGAATCAAAGATAAAAGATGATTAGAAATTGGAGCATAATGAAACAATGACTGATTTTTTATTAGCATACTTTATATCAACATTTCGAACACTTCTATTATTTTCCTTTGACGTTCTTTGCCATATTGATTTTTCCCCCAGCTTGGATTTATAATGCAAGTCGTCATGGGAACGTCTCCAACAGAATCAATGGCAGCAGCAGGAAATATATTCTTGGGACAGGTAACAACAGTTTAAACAATAAACAAAAGCAACAAACCTATGCTTTTTCCCCCCCGATCTTTATTCAAGAGCGTGGTCTTTCAGTTTGAGAACAGGACGTATTGATTTCATGTTCAGATTTTGTAATGCTCTCACTCGATATCATGCGCTTGCATTCAAATATACCCTGCTTGTGCTTGGATTTGCTGCGCTGCAGCTCCACGTCTTCTCCTTGTGCTCACGCTGCTTCTGTGCACACGTGAAACATCTTCTCTCAGATCTCTCCTCTGCTCTCAGATTTATTTCTTTGGTTCTTGGATTTAAAAACTCCCCAATCAATAGAATGACAGGTGTAGTGATTACAAATGAAATCCATCCGGCTTTGCTGTGTGCGTGTTAGCTTTAAGTTTTTTGAGTGGGAGCACATAGTTTTAAGTGAGAGCATTCAAAAGTCTGAACATGAAATCAAGTCCTCCACTTAAACTGAAAGACCACACTCTTGAATAAAGATAGGAAAAAAAATCATGCTAACAAACAAACATTCAATGATATATTTATTGTATATTAATTAATACAACTCAATCCACTAATATCAAATTAATCCTGCGTCTATCTCTTCCAGATAGAGACATCCCTCCTGATTAAACCTTACCTCAGTGAGCTAACTCTCTCCGAGCTCCACGCTGTGATGACCGGAGGTTTTGCCAGCATCTCCGGTAGCATTTTAGGAGCCTTTATCTCCTTCGGGGTGAGGAATATGAGTGTGGAATATGTAGATGGCTGAGGTGATAATGATTGCAGAGTTAAGTCAATATTTAAAAGAATACGTTGTATGTAATTTATTCATAAAGATTCTAAATATCTTAAAATGAAAGGCCATTAATAAAATGACCCTAAGGGGAAAGCGAGCAATACACTTTAAAGTGTAGTTTAAGCAGGAAGATATCCCAAATTTCAGTGAATAATAAATTGGATTATATAAGTGAAAATAACTTTATATATGATTCCTGTTTAAAATATTGCCTGACAATTTTATATTCCAGGTCCAAAGACATGAGGGGATAATTTGGTTAAAGTTTTAAGACATAATAGACGCAAAAAACTAAGAGTTTACAAAGGCCAAATCTCTGTCAGGAAGTGAAAGTTTGAATTCAGAAATGATGTAATCCTGTATGTGCCTCTCTTTTGAGATTGAGGCATCACACTTGTTGACAGCATCACTGATGTCCGCTCCAGCCTCGCTCGCCATCGCCAAGACATTCTGGCCTGAAACAGAGACGCGAGCTGCCATCAGTGACCATGACCTCAAACTGCACGAAGGGTAGGAGATGCCAGGGAGACACAGACTTTAAAAAAAACTGACTGACTCTGAAAAACAACATTCTAGACAAGTCAGGTATAACTATTTAAAATTGTTAGGTGCAGCGACCATAGAATTTTTACCTGAAAAGACCCAACTACAAACCCAGTCTTACCTAAATTGATATACTATAGGTGCAGAGCCGATGTGCAGATGTCAATTCATCAGGGACAGAAGAAACTTTCACACTGACCTAAGCTGAACTTCTTTAAAACTGAGGCGCTGACTCCAATTTGTCAAATGTCATCAACCCAACACCACCAGTACGCTGATGACACTGTAGTATTAGAGGATTGAGGGTCATATAACGTTTCCATGTGTCTCCTCAGAGAGAGTAAGAACGTGTTGGAGGCGGCCTCCCAAGGTGCATGTTGTGCTGTCAGTGTCGTGGCCAGCATTGTTGTCAACCTCATTTCCTTCATGGCACTGCTGGCCTTCTTGAACGCCATCCTCTCCTGGCTGGGCGGAATGTTTGATTGTCCGGAGCTCAGCTTTGCGGTGAAGGCCCCGACCACACACAGACACACCCCCCCATTAACATTCATGCTGTGTTTATAAAGTTAAACATCGACTCACCTGTCATCTCACGCTCCCTTTTATCTCTTTGTATCCCATCTTTAGCTTATCTGCTCTTATGTGTTCATGCCTCTCTCGTTCATGATGGGCGTCTCCTGGGAGGACAGTTTCATTGTTGCTGAGCTGCTCGGCATAAAGACTTTCCTCAACGAGTTTGTGGCCTATCAGAACTTGTCGGAGTTAATCAAGAGGCGGAAGGCAGGAGGGCCAGAATATGTGAATGACGTGAAGCAGTATATTTCTGTAAGTCTCACTCATCTTGCGAAATATTCGTACTTTCTGATTATCATTGTCGTCTTTAGACATTTTCACATGGGCTCACTTGGACATTTACCGAACATTTGACTAGGGGGCTGACAGGACAAGTTCTGAAAAATGTCCGGAGTAACTAACTCTTACATTTGCGTTCTCACATGCACCCCCCCCAGGAAAAATGTCTGCACTTCAGTCAGTGTCCGAAAGCAGCTTAAGTCTTTTTTGCATCTACATGCATGCAGTTTGTATCCGTCAATTACATCAGAAGAAATTTAAAGAAAAAGAGAACCGGACACTTTTCAAGTTTTAGTTGACGAAAACAAAATGGATTAAAAATGGACAAGATCGGAAATGTGTATGGCAGTAAATGAATGTCTGCTTTAACATGTTTAACAGCTACATATGACACAGCCTGTTTAGATATTATGTATTACATAACAATTTCCATGAATAATGTTTCCTTATCTAGGTCCACTCTGAAACCATCGCAACCTACGCTTTGTGTGGATTTTCCAACTTTGCTTCACTGGGGATGGCGATTGGAGCGATGTGTGAGTGATGCCTCTGAGCCGTTAGCAAGACTAGTTATCAACACCAAACTCAAAGGTCACGAAGTTCCTGGTTAATGTAGCATGTTGTGAAATATATAAAAAAATGTAATCTTAAGAACATTAATTCAACATTTTACTCTAAAAACTGCACCAAATACAATCTCTGCCACAAACAGAAATGTGAAGGATGAAAACTTAAACGTGTCTTTGATTTTCTGGCTGGCTCATGTGATTGTCAGTGATTATGTAGATGCAAAGAGTCGGGTGGCGCTGAAACACACCTTTTACAGAAGCCTCCACTAGATCATTAACGCTGTAAAATATAGTGTCTAGTTAAACAGCTTCTCGTCACATTACTGTTACATTTCTGTAGCTGTAAAAGTCTGGTTTGTGCATTATGGATTTTTAACATTTTCCAGCGGCTCTCGCTCCTGATCGACGGTCTGACATCTCCTCCTGTGGCCTCAGATCTCTCATTGCAGGCAGCGTCTCCTGTTTGATGACAGCTTGTATTGCAGGTGACTGCTGTGCCTGAACTGTTATCTACTGCATCCATGTATTGATACTGTCTGCTGTTAGAAAATCACACACCGTCACTGTAGCCAATTTATAACAATTGTTTTTCATATGTAGAGGTACACTTAATTCATCCCATGGGAATTATGTTGATGCCATTACAGACTTTAGTATAAGGAGCATGACAATGCGTTTTGCATCTCTTGATTATCATTTTGTGTTTCTTTTTGAAGATAAAGCAGAAGAAATCCTGAGTAGATCCACACCAACACTCTTCACATATTAATATTACAGCACACTGTCCAAATTATTATAGGAAGCCAGCAAAGAGATGCAGGTTCGTGTTTCTTAAAGCAGAACTATTCTGCTCTTAAACTGATTTAAATTGCTCCTTGATACATTTCTACTGTTTTGAACGGAGACTCTGGCCCCACAGGCCTATTTATAATCCATCTTTGCATTGAACTTGAACTATAGTTAAATATTTCCTTATTAGGTCCATATTACCTAATATTTTTCTATTCCCTTTGGTAAAGTTCACCATTAATTTTAAGATGAAAGTCAGGGACTATTAAACTTCTCACGTAGGATTGCAAACACATCATTCGGGGCAAGTAATGAAAACCATGAAGAAATGTTACAGCATTTCTTGTTCAGAGTTACACAATATAAAACCTCTCACTTTATTTGTATGATGACGTTGCACTGCATGTTTTTTTTTAGGTATCTTGTACATCCCTGATGTCCAGTGTCCCCAGTTCCTGAGCACAGAGTTCAGCAGCGCCAATGTGACCAGCAGCACACAACTGGTCACCTGCTGCACACTGCTGTATAACAGGTGTGTGTGTGTGTGTGTGTGTGTGTGTGTGTGTGTGTGTGTGTGTGTGTGTGTGTGTGTGTGTGTGTGTGTGTTTTATATCTGTATTACTGTATCAAATTGATGTTTGCGTCTGTCTTATGTTAATACCTTTGGAATAACTGATTCCAAGTTTCCATATTTTTGCTCTTATGCTGTCTATTTACTCCCAACATGATCTTTTTGATAAGGTACCATTTATACACAGTTTATAGATAAGGTTTAGGTCGTTATTAGGAAAGACTTTGACACTTGCTCCCCAGTGAAGTGTTAAACCACTTGTATTGTGGGGAAGAGCTGAAGGACGTCTTGACCAAAATCAAAAACTATTCATTAACATTTATAACCACAAACATAACGCATGGTTTACTATTAAGATTAGTATTCTTACTGACCATTAATAATCTTTTATTGTCACACTAACAATATCCGGAGAGTCGTCAAATATCAAACAAATTCATGTCATCTTGTTTCTAGATTTGTGCTTTTTTAAGATTCACACACACACACATCAAAAGCTACAATTTTGCATAAGCTGATACATTTCTGTACCATGATAAGTCTGCAGTTTTTGACATTCATATTATTTGATTAGGATTTTTTTGGGGGGGGGGATTTCCCTCATTCATTTCCCAGAAGTGGTCAAATAGAACCTCGGAACCTAACCCGAATAAATCAAAGAACAAAAAAGAAGTGTCTTGGATTTTACACAACCAACAGAAGTAGTCTTTCATAGCCTATAACTGATCTATACAACTTTGTATGTGTGCATGTGTGTGTGTGTGTGTGTGTGTGTGTGTGTGTGTGTGTGTGTATGTGTGTGTGTGTGTGTGTGTGTGTGTGTGTGTGTGTGTGTGTGTGTGTGTGTGTGTGTGTGTCTGTGTGTGTGTGTGTGTGTGTGTGTGTGTCTGTGTGTGTGTCTGTGTGTGTGTATTTGCAGTGTGATGGTGTTTGAACCATGGAACGTGACGGTCGGAGAAGGATTCAGTCAGGGCAGTCTGCGAGGCTGCTGCTCACTCACACCCCCGACACACTTCAACTGCAGCTCTGTGTTTTGAATCACTGTCGACAAAAACTGTACAAAAAAATGTTAGGTGACCTGTACAGTTTAAAATGCATTTTCTATAAAGTTCCAATGAGATACTTGTACTTTACTTGAGTTTTTCCACTTTCTGCCCTTTTATGTTTCTGCCACTGTAGTTCGGAAGATGATAAAACACTATGACATTTTTCAGATAACTTATGTTACTTTGCAAATTCAGATTAACAAAAGGCCTGTAGAATGTAATCAACAAATAATTTACGATAGATTATTGTAGATTGACTTGATTTAATTTACAGCAGTCGGCTCACAACCCACCCAGCAGTATGTATAGCAATTTAAATCAGTTTCATCTTTACCAATTGTAAAATTAAAGTGACATTTCAATGCATGGATTGTTGTAAATAAAATTCTGGATTTCTGACTGTACTGTGATATTGCAGCTTAATAAAAAAGCTTTCTTAGTTATCTTAAAGCGTTGGAGGTTCTTCCTCCGCCACTGCTTTTGTTGACCACCCTTCTAACATTGTGTGGAACAAAAGCTTTGCTGGACTCATTTCACCAAATATCTGTAACTATGTTAAATAGAAAAACAGAAAGCTTCACTTTTCCTTGCCTTCTCCTCGAGTATCACAGAAACTAGCAAATGCAGTGTGTTACTTGGCCACTGGATGTCAGTTTTACCCTAAACATACCAGAGCCTAGATGCTTCTTCAGGCCACCATAGAGCAGGTCAGTCATTCTGGGAAGTAGGTGGCTCATGAATACTAACAGAAAGTTCAGGCTCTGATTTCCTGCTGAACAAAGTGGAGGCCATCGAGCTGTGCACTTTCAACATCTGCATGTGTGAGATGAGAGCGCAGTCACGGAGACGGCAAATGACAGTCTGTTCATTAAATCCACCACAAGCAAAAGGTCAGATGGCTCCCTTCTCGGTGGGCAGGAGGTGTGTTCCTATGTGTGAAATTCACACACCCACAGAGAGGGAACATTAGACTCACCCATCAGACGCTGTCACATAGGGCATTTTTAGGTTCCGTGTTACCATGTGTTCCCCTCTTTTAAAAAAAGAAATCAAATATGTTGAGCTCATTTTCTAGTTCTTCAGCGTCGCAAAGAAAAAGCATGTCCTGAAAACATGTCGACTGAAAGTTATTATTTGAGTGTCTTTCTGTGTAAGATAAGAAAGACAAGGGTTAATTCGTTTGGACTTACAACAATCTACAGGATTTAGTATCTTTTTAGGTTTTTAAGGTTTTATGTTATTATAGTAAAATGATGCTCAGTCTATTTGGTACATCAGTCCAATTTGCTCCGCACATCAAATTCTTATTCACATACTCCTTTGAATTTTATATATTCACATTAAGTCAAGTCAGATTTATTTATATAGCACATTAAAGTGTTAAACCAAAGTGCTTTACAATCATGGCAAAGGAAGGTATTACAAGTATGAATAAAAAAAATTTAAAAAGTGCCTTTTGTAATGTTTTTACTCTTGAATATCTTTCCAAATGAACCTGTACTGTGCATACTGTGAAAAAGTTCATTTGTATATTTCCCCTATTAAATACACTAATTAAAAATAATATAGATATAATAGAAATAAAAGAAAAATTGGTATAATCTGTTTGGACTCATTGGATGTCTGTCTATATCAAATATTTACCTCAGTCTAAAATTTACCTTTGACAGAGAGAAAAGAAACAATAATAATAATAATAAATAAAATAATCTAAATAAAACTGAGTATTTTTTCACGAAAATTCAAAGTTGATCATAAGGGTTTACTGTCAAGCACTAGTTGGATAATGATTGTGAAATTATATTTATATAGCTGTGTTTTATTATACTGTATGTATGTATGTATATCTATATGTGCAGTATGTATACTATAGAGAATACTTTTACACAAACACACTCACTCACACACACGCACACACACACACACATAAATATATATATATGAAGAGGAGAAAAAACAAAGACGGATATGAGGATGGAGAGTGGGACGGATGGAAAACAGAAACACAGAGAAGAAGTGGATGAGTGTCGGGAGGCTGAGACCGTTGAATATTGTCATGTAGCACCACTCCAACAGAAGAAGAGGGAGATGAAGAGGAGGACAGAGAAACTGAGTGATGGAGATGAAGTTGTCATCCACCAGCACTCCAGAGAGCAAACAAAGAAAGAGGAGGGAGGAAAGGAGGGAGGGAGGAATGAAGGAAGCTTATGGAGGTGGATGAAGAAAAAGGAGAATACAGGCTAATTGAAACTGGGGTTTGGAAGGATTCAAAGAGGCACTTAGAGAACAATGATTAGAAAAGGAGAGATGGTAAGAGCATGGAAAAAAGAAGGGATGAAGGTGGAGGTGATGATTATAGATAGATAGATACATAGATAGATAGATAGATAGATAGATAGATAGATAGATAGATAGATAGATAGATAGTAGCTCTACAGTGTTCTTTTTACAGAACTGTATGTATGTGTGATACAGTATGAAAAAAACTGCTGTGTCTTGTTCTTCTAATGTGATTTGACTCAGAGCCACTTACTGTCTAATTGTTGCCGGTGAGTTATTGTAATTATAATGATAAACCTTTAATACAGTAGATAATCATTTTATTGACAATATACACAAACATTTATGTGACTACCGTGCCTAATCACTGTTCTCCTGCCTAACCAACCCTAATGGATGCTTTAATTGCTCATTGACAGATAATTATAAGGACGTGTCTTGGCACAGGCGGACAAATTAAAATGAAGAATCCCTGAAAAATGTGCGCATGACAATAGACGCTGTGGTTCATTAATTGCTGTAAATGGTGGTGAAGCAGGTTTCTCATCACAAAGTAAGTCTGATTAATATGATTTACACAGAGGCACAAGGAGGTGACTGTTTATTAGGAGTGTTTTAATTTAAATAAACTACAAAAACGTGGAAATGATATAATTACGGAGTGTTGTGACTTTGTGCTTTTCATGTATTTTCAATTTCACATTCCCATTTGCTAATGTAATGATAATGCTTAAAATTAATCATCAATACCTAATACAGAAACAGTTTAATGATAGAAATTAACTTAAACATGGGATTAGATAATTCATTATATTAGCCCACAAATTTAAATATATTTTTTGCTTTATACTGTTGAAAAGAAAAAACAATGGTGAAAAAAGATCAATTTTAGTTGTGCAGAGATTTAAGCAGAGATTATTTTTTACAAGTTAAACGTGAAGAAAATTTATATTCTGTAAGGAATTTAAGGTAGTGTAGAATACCATTTTGTTTTGGGTCTTTTTCACTGAAGTTATCAAAAAATTTGAAGCTGGTGAAATATTAAATATTATTGTAACATATATATTATTATAACAGGGCAATGAATCTTATTTCCATGAAAACGTCTCTATACACAAACAGCAATATCCTGTTGTGTTCTGGTTTTTAAAAATATAGTTAAATTAATCTGATTGTTATGAGATTCCAAGACTTTGTCCACAAAGTGTATCTGAACATAAAAACTAAATTTTTATAATTTTCATTAAACGGTGGGTGTTTTATTTAACATTTATACACTTGTGGTGTTCCTAGTGGGGGAGATTACAATTATTATACATTTCAGGCACTGGTCCATTCATCCGATGACTACACTTCCTTTCCCAGGATCGCACATACATGTATGTTTGAATACACACACACACACACGCTCACACACACACACACACACACACACACACACACACACACACACACACACACACACACACACACACACACACACACACACACACACACTAACACACACACACACACACACACTCTTCTTGGCCTCCATAGCAACCGCCACAGGAACCTTTCCCCAGCAGAGTTCTTCCCCCACAGGAACCTCTCCTGTTCACCAGCCAGCAATCGCACCAGTGGTTCAATAATATATCGAAGGTTTCTTACAGCTCAGGTATAAGAAGCTTTTTTGAGGCCTCATCACAACAACCAAACAATATACTGTATGTGAGGCTCTGGAACATAGCTGGGGAAAGCCCATGGTCGTGCACCTCAGTCTTCAAACACCATCCTCTGAGGATAACTGAGAGTTCTTCTAGGAGAGATGCCAGAGACAGAGGAGACAGAAGGAAGAGGTGAAATCTGTGAGCCAAGACATGTCAAAACCCGCATTGTGTGCCATTAATGCAGTATTATCGTTGCACAGGCAACAACCACCATGTGTTGTCCAATATGTGTATGAGAACACGCCAATTTAAATATTTATTATTTCTATATTATTTTGGAAACACCAGTGCTGCTAACTGTAAGTTAGCTGTTTTCAGACATTCATTTTGTAATATGGTCCTTTTTTTATATATTGTTTTGGCCTATGTCCTCTTACACATTCACACTCTCATTTCACTCCTACCTGTAATTTGCTTCTAATTTACCTAATGTTTGTCTTCAGACTGGGGGAGTAAAGTGGAGCGTCCGGGGAAATTAAGATGCTACATGTCGACTCCAAGATTCCAAAAATAACTTGTTTATTTTTTCATTTCTTTATTGGACAGGCTGATACCTGAGATGTTTGAGTTACCTTCTTTGCTCTTGTCCCCACTTTATAAGCCCAATGCTTCCTACTGACTTGGAAAGAAATATTAACTCATGCTGTTCTATCTTGTGATGATGCAGTTCAAAATGTCAAAATCAAAGGAACCAACCAAAATAAATTGTTGATATATCACCTTTTTCTCGCTGAGTGTTAAATGTATGAAAAAGACAATTAAGGCATTTTATGACTATTTCTTGGCTTTATATACAGTCGTCTATGGCTCAAACCTGCTGAGACCGTTGACTGTATATAAAGCCGGACGAACACTGCCATTTTGCACCAATGATGCCATTTGGACGCAGAGTCTGCGCAGTAACCATCAGTGGATGGAGCCGCGGTATCGAGGTCCAAACACTTGACCTAGCTGAGTCAGTCTCAGCTGTCAATCATGATGTTTCTCCTCACTTTTATAACATCAAAAGACAAATTAAAACCAGACTTAATCACAAAAACATAACACTTGAACAAACATCAGTGTAAAAATAACTAACTAAGATGACAGAAACCACTGTAAGAAAATGTTACTGCCCATCCATTAACAAGGTGAAGGCTAGGCTTATGATCTACAGCCAGCAGTCAGCCACTAGGGGGCGATCAAAACACTTCACTTTTTTGTGTAGCTGTCATGTCGTCCAGCTTTATCTACAGTTTTTGACAACTGGTTTCCTAGCATGTGGTTCTGCAGCTGATTTCTGTTTTCGCTCTTCAGTTTTTGTAAAGATTTAAAACAACATCTTATATGTAAATTATTGGCTTTGATGTGTTTTTGTTTTCACTGCAAAGAGCAAGACTACTTATTTCCTTCTTTCTCCAGTCAGTTTGATAGCTTCATATTTAGCACACAGACATGAGAGTGGGATCAATCTTCTCATCGAAATCTTAACAAGAAAGCTTTTTGTTTCTTGCTATTTCTCAAACTGAATCAGTATATTTTGATTTAGAATTTGCTGTGAGTATATAGAGTCTGTGTATATGTTCTGCATCCCCCCTCATATGAGCTATGAGCTACACTGTTTCTCTCAGACACCTCTCCTTTGAATTAGACCGGCCATGTAGTCTGTCTAACTGTTTGGACTTTAAAGAAAATCTCTCTCCGCTCTGAGAGAAGGGGTGAAACTGGAGCCCGTTTAACCGATCGGATCAAGTTGCATTCAGCAGTGTAGGCGATTCAGAAATCAAGAGTGTGTCTTCTGCCCTGTTTGTTCTGGGAAATAATGCAGCCGCCCAGAAACGCTTGTTTGTGACAGCTTCTTAGAAAAAGCCTCGGTCGAGCCACTCTTTTATGACTACACTTGTGTTTAGCTGCATGTGTCCTTCATCCCATGAGCTTTACCCCCTGCTGGGAGAGCTCTCTCTCTCACACACACACACACACACACACACACACACACACACACACACACACACACACACACACACACACACACACACACACACACACACTGAAACACACAATTGTTGACCAGTGCACACTCTTTCTCTGTCAATCTCTCACACACAAACAAACAAGTCAGGTCTCCATGACTTCAGGGGACATTACATTGATTTACATTGATGTATTGTAGACTTACTCTAACCCTAACCAACGTTATTACTTACCTAACCTTAACCTAAACCTAACCTTAACCCTAATCTAAACCTAAACCTGAAATCTAAATCTAAATCTAAATCTAAATCTAAATCTAAATAACCCTAACCCTTAACCTTAACCTTAACCTTAACCTTAACCTTAACCCTATCCTTAACCTAAACCTAAACCTAAACCTAAATCTAACCTAACCATCAACTTAACTTAACCTAACCTAACCTAACCTAACCTAACCTAACCTTAACCTTAACCTTAACCTAATCCTAATCCTTATCCTTATATTTATCCTTATCCTAAACCTAACCTAAATCTTAACCTCAATCTAACCCTCACCTTAATGTTAAACTAAACATAACCTAATCATAACATAACCTAAACCTAACCCTAAAACATGTCTTCACCTTTAAAAAAATTGTCAACGTTATGGGGACTTGGGGTTGTTGTTGAAACAGATTTAGGTCCCCACAACATGACAAATACCTGCACCACACACACACACACACACACACACACACACACACACACACACACACACACACACACACACACACACACACACACACACACACACACAAACACACAGATTCCCAGGAGTCCAGGCAGGGGGTCTGGCTTGGACATAGATGGACACATGCTGGGATGAGAGCAGGAGAGTGTGATTCACAGGTCTCTCTCTCTCTCTCTCTCTCTCTCTCTCTCTCTCTCTCTCTCTCTCTCTCTCTCTCTCTCTCTCTTTTCCTGTCTCTCCCTCTTTCATTCACTCGCTCATTCTGTTTTTCTCTCATCACTTCCTTCCCCCACTCCTTCTTCTCACCGCTCTGTTTACCCCCCCAGTGTCTTGAGTGTTCCACATGTATTCTGCACACAAACACATCTGACAACTGCTCCTGAACCTATAGAAGCAATTAGATACTTGCCGTTGAAAGTTGGAGATTTTTTGCTCTCTCTCATAGAACCACGTGTTTTCTGTCTTGATCCCACACCCCTCCCTCGCTCCCTCCCTTCTTTCTTCTTTCTGTCCTTTTTTTAACGCAGCTAGCTGAGTACCAAACTCCTCATTACTCTAATTTGGAGAGCATGCCGCTCCCCTAATGGCCTCGGGGGCCCGAAGAATATCAAGTGCTTCTCAATTCTTTAATTCTATTCCAGCTTTACATTTGTGCCATCCCTCCCTCAGACCTTCTGTCCATCTTTGCTTCAATTCAGATCCCATTTAGAGCCCCTCCACACACAGCCACCAAAAGATGTCTTTATTTATCCCATTTTTTTGAGTGTAGGGGAAGGATGTGGATTTTAAAAGCATATCAAAGCACCATGTCAGCTCTTTCTATTTCATGCCGTCCGTTGTTCCAGGCATCCAAGTGTTTACATGTTCTGCTGCTGTTGCTGCTCGACTGAATGTGTACTTATTCAACCCTATCATTTGCTGAATTAGACAAATCTCCATGGTGACTGAGGCAGCAGAGAGCGCGTGGATGGTCCTTGAGTGCGCATTAGGACCTTCTTGCGACAAGGGAGTGGGGGGTGGGGTCGGCCTCTGTAAACTAAACTGTGCATCAGGCCTGTTTCAAGGGCCAGAACAGGTTTCATAAGCTCAGCCTGAAATTCTCTCCAGCTCGCTGTGCATCTGAGCTCCACCGCCCAATTAATGACTGCATATGGAAATCTAAATATAAAACTGTTAGATGAGCTTCAGTGAACGAGAAAGCTATTTTGAAGGAGAAGGTACGGTGGCCCTGAGAGCTCAGTGTGCCACATCTTAAGACGATACGCATTCAAATGGCCACAAGCAAACAAGAGTGGAAGTCAGCAGAGCACATGTATCCAAGCCAAGGCCCATCAGTCGCCTTCTGAAACCACAATCTGCTAGTTCCAGATTTTCATTTGGATCCACAGCACATACACGTTGATAGTGTTCCCTTAAAATGCCAAATTTATTTTTCCATCAAGATCAAAATTCCACCAGGTTCTCAGCGCAATCCAGTCAGTAGTTATTTTTTAACCTTACTAACAAAAGACAACCAAAGCAACAGACTATTTGTCAATTGTAAAATATCTCTAATTAATTAATGAAAATCGGACCGTGACAGACGGCCAGTGTGTTTGTGTGGGAGAGAGAGAGACACACAGAGCACTGTCCTCCTGTTCTTTTCGATGCCTTTGGATTTTAACTTTTAAAAATATTCTGTGGATCATGCATTTAGTTAGCAGCACTGTAGGATGCTCACCTGCACACACACAGTCTCCATCTGCACACATAGCACTCTTGGAGAAAGGCAGAATTGACAGGTTATTAAGGGGGATTCATTTTGGTTTAAAGTGGATGGTATCCCCCCCTCATACCCCTACAAATCACCCACTGATTGTGATGCTTTCTGATAAAATAGTTTTAATAATTCATCCTCTCATCTAATGATTTGGGATATTTTCTCTTAACTCAGAGCCATCTTTTCATGCTGACACCTGTTGAACAGAGCCACCAAATGAAAAAAAGAAAACATTCCTCATGACTTCTGGTTTGCTGCCAATGTGCAGGGCAAGTTTTTTTTAGGGCATAGAAATACACAGCCGTGACGACATTGTCAGTTTTAATTGGTGCAATGAAGCCATTGTGAACCCGATGGATTCGCTGAACCTGTGCTTTGCTGAGATGTTAAGTTACCAATTGTATTTATACATTTTTTGATTGCTTCAATCTCTTAAAAAAAAAATCTCAGGTTGTCTAAAGTTGTTGCAAATTGTTTCCATAAGGCTGCTGGTGAGGATATGAGCAGTGTAATAAGGTGGATTTGCATTACCTAAAATAGTGAAGAGCTAACCTGTTAATTTTCAAAAGATACAAATTATTTGATTATGAGTGAGAAATAATGCAAAGTCTAAGTTTGTGAAACAGTCCCCTGGGAACATTGTCCAGTTTATTCAAATATATGGTGTTTGGAGTTATTTTTGTCATAAATAATTTGAAACTTCAAGTTAAGTCTTCCAGTCGAACAGTTTTAAAGCAAATACATACAGTAAATAACAGGAAATGGTAAGAAGATATTCAGCTCTAGACATAAGACATACAATACAAACAGTAGTTGTTTGTCTCACAAATTTCTCGTCCTCCTGTGTCGCTCAGCCTCTTCTCAGCTTTGTCCGCACCCTCAACTTCCCCCTCGCCTCCTCCGTTCATCCATGTTGTATCCTTTCTAATTTCCTCCTTCCCACTCGTCATTCCGCTCCACATTCCCCCTTCCCTCGTTCACTTTTGGGCTCATCAAATTGGATTTCAGACTGAGAGGTATCTCGCTTTTCTTCAGAAACAGAGGATTGAATTGAGTAGCATGAAAGCCGAGGGATTCAACATGAAATGCATCATTGGGGGAGGTGATGATGATGAGAGAGCTGCAAATTAAACGTAGAGACTGTAAAGTTACATCTGTTTATAGTAATCAGAGGTTTGCAGAGTATTAATCTACTACAACAGACAGCGCTGATGCATGATGTTTTTATTTTAGTCCAGGCTGGTACAAACTGACACTGAACATGTGTTTGAACCTACCAGGCAGGAACTACAATTATTCCCTTTCATCCTCTGAGTTTCGAGTTGATTTAAAGTAAACAGGAGCCGAAGAAAAAAAAATGCCTCACCACTATTCCTCGTTTTGAACCTGAATAAATGATTCACTAGATAAAAGATTTAAATTTGTTGACATTATGGGGAACTCAATCAAATACAATTAGTCAGCGCTGATGTCAATAGAAAAACAAACATGGTTCGAGGGTAAGACATTTGCAAGAGTGTGATAATGCATTCTAATGGAGGAGCAACAGTCAGTAGCCAGCTGGACCATTTCTGATCAGGTCCATTAATAAGACATGATAATGTCCCCATGGACATCCAAGACTTGTTTGTCGTGTGTGTGTGTGTGAGTGTGCATAAATGAATGACTAATTTTGATTCTTGGTATAATTTTTCTACAGGCAACATAACCCTGCTCCTCCCTAAATGCAACAGCTTATTAAGTTGTGTTTGTATGTGTACATTAGTGTGGCTGCACATTATCAGGACCGGTTTGAGTTTCCGACCTTTGGAGATGTCGGTGATTCCTCACTTTCTGAGGCCTGCTTCAGGGTGAAGACTTTGTGTTAAGGTAGATTGGAGTTAGACATTTATTGCATTATATCAATGAATGGGAAGTACGTCAATGATATATGATATAATATGATATGAAAGTTGTGTGTGTGCATGTGAGCGCGCTTCTGGTGTTTGTTTCCTCTTTGGGACCTTTTCAAGTAGAAACACAAACCTTGTCTGGACCACAGCCCAGTCATTAAAACAACATAAAAAAAACACAATTTCTGAGCTCCTGGCTAAAGTTTGGTGTAAGCAGTGAATTGTGGATAGGTAGAGGTTAGGGTTAGGCATGAAGTAGCCATGGTTACAGTTAGGAATAAAGTATTGTTTGGGGTATCCACGATGAATGGATGTCAAATGCGGGGTCCTCACAAGGGAGCTGCGCAAACGTAGGCTTGGTAAAATGAAGACAGATGTTGGCCAGTTCTCACTTTCTGATGCCTCCAAGGGCCTGACTGGGTTTTAGGGTTCTGGTCAGAGTTAAGTTTAGGTTGACGTCAAACCTGTAGTTGTGATGGTAAATGTTCATCCTCAAACAAACAAACCTCTCAGTGAAACACTAACCCTTTTTTCCTGTATAGAATCTCAACCATTCAGGATCCTTATTTTCCCTTTCTCAGTTTAAAATACATACTTCCTACTTTCTACTGGTGGAGCTTATTTCCCCTTAATTCCTTCTTATCCCAATGGTTTCCTCATGGTGACCTTTCATTTCATATCCTGCCTCATGAATTAAAGACATTGGTGCTGCCAATAAACACACACACACACACACACACACACACACACACACACACACACACACACACACACACACACACACACACACACACACACACACACACACACTCAAACACAGACAGGTACACAGAGCATACAATAACTAGCAACATATACAGCTGTGATGCCTCATCCTAAACATGTGACAAGCTCCCACCAAGATCCTCTACAGTGATTTCCTCTGTGAACAACAGGGACACACACAGCGACAGTGTGGGGGTTGACGTCTGATTGACCAACTCAATGTCGTGCAATGCGTGTGTCCCTGAGTTCAAGGAGCCACGTTGACCTGAACAGAACATGCGTTTGATACACTGACAGTCATTTGGCGTCCTCCGTACCCGTCTCCAGCCTGCGTATTTTCTTAATATTAAGCAGGGGTACAGAACAAGGCGCGTGATGTTCAAGAGGTGTAAAGGAGCAGCTGAAGCACTCTGCACAGCTCGTCAAATTACCTTCCTAATGGCCAGATTGTCACACCGCCTCATTTCTGTGGAGAAAGAAAGGCCGAGGGGGGGGGGGGGGGGGGGCGAACCATTCTCTTCCTTGTCACAGCAAAATCACTCATTCATCTCTTTATATGCTACTTTTCCTTCAAGTCCTGCTTCTCAAGTACTTCCTGCTTGTATTCAAATGGTAGTAATGACTTGCCAGCGACTTTGAGTCGGATGAAGAGAGAGGCCAGATGTATTGTGGGCCTGTCAATCGTTTGTCTGCACTCTTTCAGAGTTGCCTCCCCGAGCTTTAATAGGCTCTCCCATTAAGTCGAGTTAATCATCATTCACCTGACCTGAGTTATCAGCAGGAGGTCAGACACAAGATTAATTGATTCTCCTTAATTGCAAGATTTCATCATTATGGTCTCACGCTTCATATTCATAGCTTTATTTCTGGATTTTCCATCACAGGAAAAAACTTGGTTAAACATTATATTGACGGGTAAAACATATTGTATCCAAAAATATTTTTTACGTGTATGTTTTGTATATGTTTTGTATATGTCTGAAAACCCATCACCCTTGACTCATTACAAAGGTGTATTGTTTGTGTTTTACAATTTTACACAAGAAATGTAAAGTGGAAGTTTGAAACTACTCTGGTTCTGGTCCTCCCATTATTCAGGAATGAGCCCAAAATATCCTGGATACGAACGCCGCCATCTTCTGAGTATAGTAGCGATCAGGGAATGGTGCTGCGGTAGCGAGGTCCCGTCTATACACATGCTCAACCAATCATGAGTCGGTCTCAGCTGTCAATCATTATGTTTTATTTTGTATTATTAAGTAATTAAAACCAAACTTTCCAGAAAAGTAACACTTGAAAATACATCAGTGTGATAAGAACTACCTAAAATAAAATTTGATGTGTATTTTGCCAGGTCCCATCAAGTAACATTGAGGATGCAGGATTTATGACCTGTACTGCAACCAACCACCAGGTAGTAATCAAGGCTCTTTGACTTTTGGGGAGCTGTCATGTCTGTAATCAACTCGCTCAACATGTTTTCCTCAAATCACTAATAATGACGACGCTCTCACTGAAGAGCTAAAGCCAACTACTCTCAGCTCAGCCAGGAAGATTCATTCAATCTGCAGAGGCAGGAAGTAATATAATATAATAGTAATATATTTCCTCATACATATTCAGGGTACTTTGAGTATTATTTATTTTATGCTACCTGTATTCATTAATGCACTCCATTCGTTTTTACTTTTACTCTACAACATTTATTTTTTGGGGTTACTCACGATTGCATATTCAAACTATTAATAAAAACCTAATTGGCATATTGATTATGAGTTATTGTAGATGAAGCTGTCCAGCAGTACACTATATAAATTAGCCCCACCTTTACCAGCTGTAACAAGAGTGATGCCTATACATAATTCATCAGAAGTTATAATCCAATTATGTAATAATAATAACTATGTCATATTGTTCTGAAGTGGATAATTCTGCATAATGAGAACTTTTACTTTTGTACATTTAGTATATGATTATGCAAATACTTGTGTTCTATTACTTAAGCAAAATAGTGAAAGCTTTTACAATGGTTTTGTTCACTTCGTTTCTTTTTGGACAATAATTTTGTACCTTTTTCTTGTGTGTGAGTGTGTGTAAGTGTGTGTGTGTGTGTGTGTGTGTGTGTGTGTGTGTGTGTGTGTGTGTGTGTGTGTGTGTGTGTGTGTGAAAGTGGTCTTTACTGTGTTTATGTACTGTGTATAAAAAAAACCTTACTTTGCATTACGTTGCTTTTACTGTTTTAAGTCAGCAGTTTTTATAACATATAATAAAAACATGGCCACATAATTATAATTCCACAAAACCAACTGGTTTTGAGTTAATGCTGGTAATGTTATCATAACAATATTCAAATAATGAATTGTACATTTGCCTTATCTATTGTAAATCTATATGTTGACACGTTAATGGTCTTTAACATACCGTTCCCATGGCACCAAAAACTTTTGTCAGTTGAGATTAAAAACCTTCATGAGTGCAAAATGGGTCCTGTCTTCAATGCTTTTCAAACCACAATAACCATCCCCTCCATCCATCCAGATGAACCAAAACAAAGTATGAAAGTACTTTATTGTTACCTAAGTCCAATTTCCTCATAATTTTCTATTCCTTTAATGACTCACATTCTCAAGCCTCGGCAGGCGCACACGAGCGCACACAGACACACACACAAAGAGGTATGTTTTTGCCATGAAGAGAAACCATTTGCTCATTTTGATGGAGGCCTAAAAGAGAGGTTGAGCTGTCTAAGTGGATTTTTCATTACTAAATATAATAGGGCAAAGAAAATTACAGCTGCTGCAGCAGGAGGAGTATTAGGATTGCTCATGTACTTTTTACATTGATATTTGGAATGACCAAAGAGGTACAGTGCAGCTGTATAAGAGCATTAGAGAAATTAGCACAGTGCTCTCTCTCCCATGTGTGCGCTCTGTCCCTCCTGTCTCAGTGTCAGCCTCCACTCGCCTGCTATGTGCAATTTGGAAAGGTACATCCAAACTCACGGGGGAATGAAAAAGCGTATTTTTACCCCCTGCTACAGCTCCAGACTGAGACAGAAGTGGAACACTAACATAATCGAGGAAATAATATTGCAAATGGAAAGCTATTAGGGCGGTCGAGCACTTTCTCATGCTGCTTCTGAAATATGTCATTTATTATGTGCCACTGCATGACAAACTCAGACTCAAAAATTGTAATTTCCTCACAATGCAGTCCAATGAACGCCGGACCCACTGTGCACACGTCGTACATTTAGGAGGAAATGATGAAGGTCATAAGCTTCAGATAAAGTTCCTATAAAATCTCTGAGGAAAGAACTCCTACTGTAAATGTTCGTCTTGTGTCCTGGGTATTCGTTTTGTCCACATTTACTACCTGGAACTTAAACACGACATTTCAGTATACATGAACATAAATGCAGGATATGTATGTTGTATACACGGACAGACATAGTAGGCCTATAAGTCTTCAAGCCACACAGTAAAGGCCCATTTAGGTTTGTTATAAAATATAATATTGTTGGATGATTTTATTGTTGATATCATGTCACAGTTAAGACGCGTTTGAATTTTGTATCCTTTTTAAGGTGGGGTTAATTTTTACATTTTATAAAAGCTCACAGGCTTTAAACTTAAACTCAGAATCTGCAAAGTAAATAGTAACTAAAAGTCAAATTTTCCCCTGTGAAATGAAGTGGAAGTAAAAGTCAGCACTAAATGGAAATATTCTCCCTTGAGTAGCACTTTATCTGACATTTAATCTTTAAATATATCGTTTTCTGTGCTCTTCCACCCATTGATCTTGTCAGTGGTCTCCTGTGTGGTGATGGTGATCGACCCTCCATGACACCACAGGGTTCTATAGTTGCTGATTTTAAGATTACGCTCATATCACAAGACCATCATCATCACCAGCAGCATTTGGAGTTTGCCCAGTTTGTTCATGGTTTCTGAGCAATTCAATGACTCCTTATGGAGGCTGAGAAGTCAAGCATTAAAGTTCCTTCTTGATCATGACAACAACGGTAGAGAAAAAGTTGCTGTGGAGTTTTTTCTTCCTACCATTACTTCATCAGCAAATAAATACTTTTCTTTTACTTTAAATCAATTACCCCCGCCAAGGATGTTTTTTTCTTTGCTATTTGCCTGTTTGTTAGCAGGTTTACACAAAAACTACTGAACCGATTTTCTTGAAACTTGGTGAAAGGATGGGACACGGGCCGAGGAATAAAGGTTTTGCATTGATAAGGTTAAAGGGTCCAGGAATTTATTAGATCTCTTTCTTTAATATAGCGAGACAAGGCTTTTTTTGACATTTTCAATGGTCTCCCAAGAAATACGACTCTTGATGAAAAAAATCAGGCATATTTAGGGGACTGATATCTATAAGTGTGTGCAGCTTGATTGACTTTAAGGACTGTTGGGCAGAAGCTATGTGCTCTACTGAAGGCCAACCTTGTGCTCATTTTCATAGGCCTACATCACAGAGTTGTATTTAACATTCATGAATACATTAATCTAATTCTCTCCCTTACGTTTCAACCTGTCCAAATATCAACATGAAATCTAAATAAAAAAAGCTTTAGCAAGTGTATTTTGTTATAGTTCTACAGTCACAGTGAGCTGGACACTCACCATATAGCCACACTTGTCAGTCTCATTATCGCTGCCATGCGTATGTACTGTATATAGGGAGGTTGGACTGCAGCATCACTTCACGCTGAGAGCGCACTCCCACTTATTTCATTTACTCTATCGCCCAATGCTTATTCAAATTGTACCCCTCTTACAGGCTGCCCCCCCCTCCATTTTATCAGCCTCATTAGCACATAATAGCCTATCGACATTCATAGCAGGGTCCTGATTTAGATGTTCAATCTGATTATACCTTAATCAAATGAGACCGGCTACCTGAATAGAAGTGCACACAGTGGCAAGACAATAACATACATCTGCATGGGCACACGTTCACCCCAGCATACATGTCCCATGGTACCTTTATTAGCCTGCGTTCTGCTCTTTATCACACCGTGGTACGAGACTGTCATCTAATTAATACTGACAAGAAACATGTATGCAGTAAATATTTTTATCTAGTTTTATCTTAAAGATTGATCACAGAGGCAAAGGAATAGCTTATACTGCTTTTAATTACTATTATGTGTGCTTAAACAGAGCATTTCCCAAAGGTGCATTTGATAAAACTATTAAAAACCAAATGAAACACAATGGATTGGTGCAGTGCTCTGGTTTGTCTGGTTATCCATCTAATTCAATACAATACTCACTTGACGAGGAGAAACGGAGATGTGAAATTAGCAGCGAGCTCCCGCTTCACACACACACATTTCATTAGTCAGTAAAGAGTAGGAAAGAAAATGGTAAAACCTCCAGAACAATTTTATTTGAATATACAGTAAATACAGGCATAAACATCACATCTGTGGTAAATGTGCTCATCAAAGACAAAAACATAAATGAGGCTCAATAATGAGGAGAAATAATCGAAGATGATGGCCTCTCCTTTACCTTAATTTCCTCTCATTCTACCCTGGGAGAGTTTATTAAAGACCCACGCTGCCCTTGGATATTTGATCAGTTTTCCAGCCAGAAGTAATGGATGTGCTGAACGAATGTAAAGGCTGGAAATTCATTACAACAATCAGAGAATGATTTTTTACCCTTCATTCCTCATCTCAAATGTCTCACTCTTATCTTCGCATAGTTTGAAATGTCACATACATTTTGGGAATTAATATGCGAACAACCCATCATTGACACGTATCCTATAGATAAAATGTTCCATCTTTAGTCTGATTACTTTGCCTGGCAATGACTCGCATGTTGAGCAGGAAATAGCTCTTTGAATAGATGAATGAAATCCTCTATTGACAGAATGTCACATTCACATATAGCAGATGGGAGGCATTGCGACACACCACTTGGTGATCACCAGACATCCAGTTCACACATTCTGCTCTCTAAATCTGAAGCAGAAGGGCAGATAGATCACCAATCCCAAAAAATACCTCAGTTTCATTTCTGAGGGGGAAATCTTTCAGGCAGTACCGATGTGCTGTGTTATATTTCTCATCTCTAATCAAGAGCAATTGACTTTCTATCTAATTTTCTTTAACTTCCCCTGAACCTCTCCTCCATTTTTATTTCCTCCCGCCTCTCGCCCTCTGCTCCAGCTCCTGCCGTACCTTCTCACTGACCTGCTCTGCCTTAGTAACCACAGCTTTCCTTCCCTCTGGTTGGACCACTATGGTCATAACACAGCACATGTCCACCAGCCCCTCCTGACATCTCCTCATCCCCGCGTCGAGCTCACCCCTTCGGGCCGGGTCGCGCTTCAGAGACGCCTTCTCCGCAACGGAGAAACCCAGCAGGCCGGTTAAAACCTTATCGGACAGCTCCACGTCCAGGTAACCGGTCCCGTCAGATATCGAGGCGCAGACGCTCCAACCGCCGTTGCTGCTGCTCAATTTCCCCAAGAGGGTCACGATGAAAGCTTTGACGCGGATCTCTGTGGTGTGGGGGTGTGCTGTGGTGTTCAGGTCTTCTAGCAGGCACAAGTACGTGAAAGGTGGCGAGGTGAGAGTGAGAGCGGGGACTGTGCCGTCACTCTGTGCATCTTTTTGAGCTGATTTTCTTTCAGAGTCTCTCTCTCTTCCAAGTCCTTGTTGCTCAGGGAGCTGATTTGGCCCGCCAGTCCTCCCAGGTTGAACTTCATAGATTTCTTCCTCTTCAAGAAAGCAGTCCATGTCCTCACCCATAACATTATTCACATCATTCCCCACAAACTCTCCTTTATTGCAGCTTTCATAGTCTCTTTTCTGTGTGATGGATCTGAACTTGCCAGAACCAAACTGGGACCCCAAGCAGTTTGATGTGCGTTGCTCAATCCGTGCAGTTTGAGGTTTTGTGGTACTGTCCAAACTCGGAGGATTTCCTGTTGTTCTGCTGTTATTTTGCGGTGTGTTTCTGTGACTAATGTCAGACTGTGCACTAACAATTGTAGTTTCCTGAAAAACGACACTGTCCAACTCATCCAGGGGAAGATCGTCAAAGTCTTCGTCTGGAAAGTCTTCTTCTGCGATGCTGTGAGCTCGGACCTCTGGTTGATTCTCATGGTCGGAGGGTAAGAGTTCAGGATCCTCTTGTTCGAGGAGCTGACCTTGGACTGGACCACCTCTGCTACTCTGGGTCAAACCACCTCTGTAGGAATGGATGGAGGCCTCACTTCTGGAAGACACCAGCCAATAATGCCCAACTGAGTTAACAAAGCTTTTAAACCATTGAACATTATTACTGGGCTCACTGTTCCAGGGTTAACGCAGGATAAAGGGATTAAAATGTGACTTTTAAACCCATGACAATCAAGAACATTTTCACAGAGCTGTTACCAATGTAGATATGTCAGATATCTTTCTAAACTGCTGAGTCTTATCTTTGATTGCAGCCTGAAGTTGGTAAATTTAAAATAACTCGTCACCAGGCAGCTGGTTCTGAATTTGATCCGATAATTAGTGAACTGCGTTTATTCTAATCAAAGTTTGCAGTAATAGAAAATTGTGATTATCAACTTGGACAGACAGAGAAATGTATTGAAGCCCAGGAGTAAGAGCTCCACTTTAAATGAGATAGATTGATGCTGCTCTGCTGCTTCTCCTCTTTCAGCAGTTCACCATCTCTATGAAAGTATTCGTGCAGTAATATTAGTATCATTAAAAATTAACAAACATTAAATAAAATTACCTTTTACACGGGCTCTAAATGAAAGTGCTTAATTCTTCCTAAAGTATCTGAACAGGAGCGGTGATATTTTTTCTGAAAACAAACATTATGCTAAAAGTCTAAATGTCAAGATATTTTTTCCCTGACGACATCATATTTTCACATCCCACCTGGATGAGGCTGCGGAGACAAAGCTCCCGACGAAGGAGCTTCTGGAGAACTGAGTGGAGGTCTCACTCTGTGTCCCGTAGCCACTATCAGGCCCGACCTCGATCCTCGGCACCTCCTCCTGGGCCTCAAGACTGGCCAACAACGCTGCGTCGTCCAGCTCCAGGTCTTCCATTTCGTCGTCAACTGAAAAGAAAACCAAAGGAGACTCAGCATCATGACGGTCTTCAACTATAAATATGGGTTGTTTCAGTTTTGTAAACAAGGCTGTGGTGGTGTTATCAGGGTGCCCTCGCCTTCTGCAACATCAAATTCAAGGACTCTCGAGGTAAAGGCATAGTTTCAGATGCTAATCAACTGTTTCTGTAACAACACATATATTTTGTTAATGATGGGAACTAGCAGGCTTTATAGAAGCCGACAGTAAAGAGTTGTGTGAACAATTCTGTTGTGTTACAGTGACAACAGACTACGAGCTCTATTACCTTCTCTGACAGTAGAGCAACACAATAAATTGTTTAAGAGACACTTGTTTTGGAGTTGAGTGCCAGACAGCAGGAGACACATGTAGGCAGTAGCATCCATTTATAATTGTTAAGTAAGACAAATATCAAAAGAGTTTTAAAGTTTCTGTTTCTGCATGAAATATAGAAATCCGGGCACTTTCAGTTTTTACAGACTTTCCAGACCGTGATTTATTTTCTCAAATTCACAAACTCTCAAGGAGTTCAAGGACCTGTGGGAGCCCTGTGTCACATATTCCAAACCCTCAGTGACCTGTGTGCCACATCATCTTCCCTTGAATTCATTGAACTGATTTCCATTCTTCATGAGCTGTGATGAGTTTACCTTGTTGTGGTGCTAGTAGAGCCTCTTCTTGCTCCTGCTGCTGCTCCTCAGGAAGACCCAGTGTCCGACACAGCACCTGGCCCTGTCACAGTTGTACAGAAATATGCTACTCAAACTGTTGTACACTCATAAGGTGATTAGTTCCAGTTAATATTCAGAAAGAAAAACAAGAAAAAATAAAACCACACAAACACAGAGAGCTAACATCGTTTTATGACACAATAGGTTTACCTGCTTATTCCGGTCCACTAAGTCCTCCACCTCACCACCCAGGACTTTGACGTTGGACGGCCCCAGCAGCAGCATCCCGAGTCTGCACACCATCCGTCCCTGCAACTGCAGCTTTGCACCAGGCCTGGAAAATACAGTATCTAGCCATAGTGAGAAAATCCTTGTGCTGGCATTGAAATTACAGTTGCATGTTTATTAACTCAAATGTAGATTTCATCACATTTTCACCCAAACATTTTAGGAAGATGTTTTTATTTAATTTTTTTATTAGCAGCAAAGAGACACTACAAGTGTTTTGTAGATTTATTCTTTACCTGAGTGCGGCGCTGAGTGCAGGGATTGGCTGATACTCCATAGCCTCCAAGCTCTGGACTCCATCTGTCACCTGTAAATACACAAAGACACAGCGCATGTGACCAGGAAAGAAACTGAAAATACTCAAATCATTTAATTTGCAATATGTTTCAAAGTTTGACATTATTTCTAAATTCTGAAAGTTTAGAAAGCAGTTATTTGCAATGTACCTGCAGCTACAGTAACAGTGTATATGTAAGTCATGGTGTAGGTTGTTTGGCTGCAGTATGACCTCGACTGGGTGTTTTATGTTGCCTGGCTTGGAGTTTTCAAAATGCAAAGCTGGTCAAAACGTACCTAAACACATCTACTTTATAACCAGTCTCTTTATTACCTTCGGCAGTGACTTCATCTGCCGTGCATCTCATGACTCGTAGGACTGTGACTCAAAATGGTCGGACAAAACAGTAAAACAACAACAACAACGCAACGTTTCTAAGCAACACCAGCACTATTCTTGAGAAACCATACAGCAGACAAGTGTGTTACTTAAGATGAAAATTCGATCTGTTTCTCATATTCTAGCAATTTACTCTTTCATATATTCTCACTGCTTGGACCTGTCCACTGTGATTCAGTGAGGAAGAGAAGCAGATGTCTTCATTATTCTAACAAACCAAACATAAAGACAAGGCCTGGTTGTAGATGAGTATAATAAAAGTTTAATATTGTATTTATGATATCAAATACACTGTTGTCAAGACTAGTTAATTCATAATGTCACAAAGTTTTGGCAGAAACTGTGATCACAAACTTTTCTATAAAAAATAATAATACAGCTCCAACTTTGAGTTTTCCACCACAAAGGAAACCTGGTAATCATGATTACTCTGGCAACAAACTGTGAAATGCTGAAAATCGTTCTGCTGTTGTTAGTCGTGGGAGAAAAAAACATCTCTGCAAGTGCAAAGAGCCTCGAACAACGTTTTATTGACCAGTTCAAAATATGCACACAGACATGCTAATTATAGATAACTAGCCATAATACATTTTTTCTAATGAAATTGGGGTTCTAAGGCTGAGAAGTTCATGTTTTCCTTTCATCACAACGTTCAGATTCTCTTCGTGGAGAGGTTGAGAAATTATACCTAATCCCTGATTTCTTTAAGCTTAATGCAGGTGTTAAATTCAAGTTAAATATTTTTTCCTGAACATCTTTTCTCTTTCATAAGTGTGTCTGACCTGCAGTAGTAGCATCCGGGTCGGTCTGACTTCCCAGGACCTCTGTGTGGCCTGTGTGACGGCAGACACCTCATCGTTGCCACAGTCCGTGCCCCGCAACTTCTGCAGCTGAATGTACGCAGGCTGACTGACGTCCAGCAAAGAATCCACCTAAAACAGAATGGGATCTGTGACAGCCATAATTTCCCTGGAACATTTACGTCCTAAATATCTAGCAATTATTTGAATGTATTACTCTTATTACAGAATAACCAGGGCTTCTGCAGGTTTCAACAATTTAAATGTAAGACTTTTTGAATTAAACTTGAGACCTGGATCAATACGACAGATATGAAGGACTATCATCCCAGAATTACTCACACTTTCCAAGAGAATTTGTATTAATTTATCATTGACATAATTAAGACCTAACTAAATGGACCAAAGACATAATACTTACAATTTCAAACTATTTAACAATTTTTAAGGCCTATTTAATTTTAGCCTTTCCCAATTTTTTTAGACCCCCACAGATACCCTCCCTTTGTTGTACGTTCAGAACATTTAATTACAGTACTCTGTCTCAAGGTTTCCAGCTGAGTTTTTCTATTTCCCATCTAAAGGAGAACTGGAATCCAGAAGTGCTTTGTTATAACATGGCTTCTGACTGTCCTCTAATCATCGCTTTTCCATGGACCGCTCAGCAGCCTGGATTTTGCTACAACAGCCTGCTATGTGATTTTGTCTATAATTGGCTTACTGGAATATATAATCTGTATCACACAAAAGAACACACCAATCATGGAAAAGGGAAGAGAAAATATCTGGAGCAAAAAATTGCCTTGAACCAAATATTTTGAAGATACAACACAACAGATATAACTGACACACAAACTGCAAGGAGAGCATTACAAACTGATGTCTCCATGTTGATTCATTGTGCACTTTACGGTTACACAATTTTGCTCATATATTGTTCTCCACAACTGTTCATACGTGTTCGTTGGCTGTTACAGTATCTGGTCAAAATAATCTTTCAAAGCCAATTTTGACTAATTTATCATTTTCGAGTCAAGTCAGATTCATTTATATTGCACTTTAAAAAAAACAGTAGTTGAGCCAAAGTGCATTACAATCATGGCAAAAGAAGGCGACGCAAAGGATAAGATGCACAATGTAAGAAAAAGACTTTGTAGAAGAGAAAAACACAGTAAAAGACATTGATACAGATAAATAATGATTGGCATTACAAGGCATCAAAAGATACTTTAAATCTATAATTATTGATAGACCTGATGTAGAAAGGGACTGTTCCAGATCTTGAGGGAAGCAGTTCTACTGGTCAACGGCCAGAGATAAAACCTGAGATGAAACAAATAACATGTGATATACGATCAACGAGCCCGTACCTGGACACAGAAGGTGCCACTGAGTTCGGTCTTCTGGGCCCCAGCGAGTCCTTCAGGGAGAGCAGGGTAGTCCAGGTCCCTCAGGTCTGTCATCAGCCACTGATCCAGCGCCTAAAATTACACATCAGGCGACATGCGAGGTCTTAGCAAGATGGCAATTCTGTCATTCACATCAAGTTTAATTTCGAATGTGAGACCTGTTTCATGACACTTAGAATTAGTTACTTTCACTTGAATGACAGCCAAAGTGAAGGAGAGGTATCGCAGGTCATTCCTTCCTGCTGCCGTCAGACTGAACAATCAGCGAAGCTCCCAGTAGAGCACATGCACCGAGAATATCTCAACCAGGTTTTGAACCAATATAACTGTGCAATAATACATATTGTATTCATGCAATTTTAATGTCATATATGTGCTTTAATATTTATATTTTGTTTAACTTGTACATATTTCTATCCTTTATAGTTCCTTGAGTGTGTATTCACTATTCAATTCTTGAATGACATGGAAAATAAAGTTTCCTCAATAGATCAACTCCAGCCACAATTAGCTACGCTGTGGGTCAGATGTAAATTTGCTATCAGAAAAGTTCACATTCTTTGATGAAATGAATCACCAAAAGAGAATTGTAACAGGGATTTTGAGGTGTAGAAACTCAGTAGTGGGATAAGTCCCTGCAGATCGTGGTCTTTTATTTGTGATATGAACATTTACATCATCCAAAGTGTGAGGTCACTTGAATGAGCTGATGTCACTATCATGTTCCTGGAACCATCAGGAGATAACACAGGCCTTGAGAGATGAGAGCATTATCCTCCTCTCCTCTAGTTTCTACTTGGAAAAAATGTGAAGACTTTGACCATGGAGGGACACAGCTGTTCATCAACAATATTTAGGTACACTGTGGCGTACAAATGATGCGTCAATGCAAGAAAACGCAACCCACATGACGCCACCACCAGCTGGTACAGCTGACACAAGGCAAGATGGATTCATGCTGTTTACACGAAAAAAAAATGTGCCCTGCTATCAGCGTGTTGCAACAGAAACCAGAATCTGTCGGACCAGGAGGTGATCTTTCACTCCTTTAATTGCCCAATTTAGCCCACTGTGGCATGATCTTCTTATTCTCGGCTGATAGTAGTAGAGATGTGTGTGGTCTTGGGCTTTTGTTGCTCATCGGCTCCAAGGTTCAATGAGTTGTTCTTTCTGTGAGCTGCAAATTTGTACTGTAGGGCTCGACAGTATTTAAAGACTGGGCCCCACAGTTTGAATCACGTCTTTCGAGGTTGCTTGGCGTTTTGGGAGCATTAATAAAACTACTATTTAAATCATGCTGAGTAATAATAAGCATGAGCATTGCCTTCCATACAAGAAAGAAAGACACACAAATCATCTATTGTGTCTGTCTAGGTTACTCCTTAGAGTGGTACACCCTAAAGGCAAGATCACCCCTAAAAGGAAAATAATAAATAAGTTATTTTATTGTCAATTAATTTGTGGATTATTTTTCTCATTATTTGTTTAGTTATGAAATATCGAACATTTTAAAAGTTACTTATCACAAGTCCTGGAAGCCCATGCTGACATTTGCAAAGATATTGGTGTTTGAATGATTTAAAAGAAAAGCACCAAATTGGAAAATGTATAAAATTTCTGCTACTACAGGTGAAAAGGCAAGAACCTTAGACAAGAGACTGGTTAAGCAGCGGAAACACTCATCAGCTGCCTGTGAACCAATATCAGTCACAGCATCGATTGATGAGGGGTCAAAGGTCATCAGCCAGTGGTCAGTCAATGGCTCATCACATGCCTCAAATGCATGAGACCATTTTTTGAACTACGAAGGAGGTAATCATTATCCCTCCATATAGAGGCACTTGTGACGGTTTAGACTTAAGTGACATCATAATAACCAAGTTATCTCCATGACAACTGAGCAAACGCAACCTCCTGAGGACGACCATGAGGAGGAAAGCTACAGAGACAGCTGGTGACTGAACTTTTTAGTTAAAATGTATTGTGAGGAGTGTGTTACTTTTACATTTACGACTGCACAGTCAAATAATCTGAAATCCTGCGTACCTGTTGGTTAATTTGCTGCTGCGACAGACGACCAGCGCCTCCTGCCTCTTCCTGTAGCCACTCCACGCAGGCCTCCAGCCACGCAAAGGGCACCTGGACATGCCGGGAGGCCTTCAGCCAGTCTTGGGTCGTACGTACCACGGTCTGGATCTCAGGGGCCATCTTCTTCCTTTGTGTGGATTTGACTTAGGGCACTTTCTGTTATTTCTAGGGAACTGTACTTGTCAGTAGTTATTTTGAGATGTAGCCAAAAAGGTGATTACTGACTTTGGTTAATTTTGATAAATTGCATTTATGTCTTCACTTGGAATAACAATATAACTGATAACAGTTTTAGTCCGTGTTCGCATTTGTAACTTTAATGTAAACAAGGAAAACTGTGTAGTATGTTGAAGTGGTCAAAAGATAATTTAATTCAATGCACAGCACCCTGTAATCTCTGGAGGATTTAGGTGGGGTTTCTATGTTAAGGGTTAATCTTCTCTCTGAATCTCTGAAACCACTTGACAGCTTGATAGAGTCCACAGGAGAATTACATTCTGTTATTTTGTTGTCGTCATATCAGCATGGCTAAGCCCTGTGTCACTGCAGAGGGTCACGTCTGGATACTGTGGAGGAGAGAAGGAGAGACTGAGTGATGACTGCAGGCAGGGATAGCGAAAACATCTTAACAAAATGTAGAAAAATATAGAATTCTTCCCAAATTTAAAAAGTTTGACACAAAGGGAGAAATCACCTCTCTATGTGGGAGAAAACACCTCTCACCCCTAATGTATTGAAGATAAATACAGTTTTTTTTTTAAAGAAAAAAGAAAGGATGTGTGCGGTTCTAGCTGCCTGATGTTCCTGTCAAAGGAAAGACAAGAGTGGGACACATACATCTGTAAATACGTATTATAGCATCACCAACTTAGTGGCACAGTATCCATTTGTTTATTTTCTGTGTTGATCTTATTCACTGCTCTTGTTCTTACAGAGATATTGTGAATGGGATTCTTTGATTACCTTGCAGAACGTGTAAATGTGATACCAGTGAAGTTTACTGGTTTGGATTGATAGCATGCAAGTTGTTGTGAAGGTTACCTGACGACCATGGAGGCATCAAGTGT
This sequence comes from Hippoglossus hippoglossus, assembly GCF_009819705.1. Lineage (NCBI taxonomy): Eukaryota > Metazoa > Chordata > Actinopteri > Pleuronectiformes > Pleuronectidae > Hippoglossus > Hippoglossus hippoglossus. The sequence continues at coordinate 11,507,999 of NC_047159.1, read as the reverse complement.
TGTGGGAAGCAGCCCAGGCGCCAAAGTTGACTGACCTAACTTAGCTTTATGCTCATGCAACAGCACCTTAGCATTGTGTCCGTTTGCGACCACCTAAGCTTTAGTAACCTATTACAGCTCCTTGAAATGAAACTGTGAAACGTCTACAAGTTCTCAGAAACCAACAGGAACAATGGTTTTGTAGACGACACCCTGTAAACAAGAATAACTTGAATATCCACAGTAATTTACACGAACTAACTATAACCGGAAAAGAGGAATGAAAACGCCTCCGCCCACGTGATTGACGTCTGTTCTAGCCAATCGTGACTCTCCGTGCTTGATTTGCTGTCTCCTCAACCAATCAGCGCGCTTAAGATCGACTAGTCCACTTCCCGGTTCGGTAGAGAAGGAAGGGAACGAGCGAGGTCTTGCGCCGCAGGTTTGTGTTCTTGTCGATGTTTCGCCCTTTTTGTCTGCGCCACAGAGTTTAATACAGCAGAAGTGAACTGATACGGTATAAGAATCAAGTCTTTAGGAGTCACTTTGTTATTTAGTCTGTGTCCGCTACGACGGTGGCTAATTAGCTGGCCTGGCTAGCCCCGCTGGTGCTCAACTGGAATTATAGCAACATGGCGAAATTAGCTAGCTGCTAGCTTAACTGGCTAAAGCTGGTTATCTTAGAAATCGATCGGTAAGATTTTTATCAACCCGCTTGCTTTAGATGAGTGACGCGCTACGGTGCCTTGTGATGTACGTAAAAACATACCTGCCTCACTAAACCCAGGATCTGCAATTAATGGAATTGTTGTTACAAATCCGTACGGTGACGCTCGGAGCTAACGCATTTCCCTCCAGGCTAGTTAGCTGGCCGGGTAGCTAGCACTAGCCACAGTGAAAGACTTCCGCCGAGTTAGCCACAAGTGGAGCTAGCTAACGTTCGTAACGGGCATAAGTACGACTGGTATATCAGTTGCTAAACTGTACAGTGATTCAAATCAACAAGTTGAAACATTCCCCCCCCCCCCCAGATAAAATGGCTGCAGCCGTTTAGTATTAGCTTGTTATCTAACGTCAATGTGTTTCGGTCAGGACTCGTCGCTTGACGAAAGGGTGGCTGCAGTTGCTCTAGCAATAAACATAATATACCAATGGACCCCGTTAATGTCACTTTATCATATCTAATAATAATATCACGATAATTGTTTATTTGGGTAAACAGCTTCGCTGTTAAGTTACGTTTTCAATCACCCGCATACAAAACATAGAAATCGGTCATGTGTTCTTCCAAAACATAGAAAACGATCAGAATCGATGCGTGTCGAACTTCGCCATCAAGCTACCGTATGAGATCTGTGTTTTAGCTCCCTCTCCCTCCTTGGCAGGTCCCAGCTGCTGTTTGGTCCTCCCTTGTTTAGTTCCGCCTATCAACACGCCCTTGTCCCCGCAATAAATATCGACGAGTGCAGTTGTTCCGCCAGTTTTTCTTCTCCATTTCAACTCGAGTTCTTGATTAACCGGATCTCCAGCACACACACACTTTATTGTCTAATTTCTCCCTCTCCTCTTCTTACGATGTTGACAGACTACCAGAGCTCACAGGGGCCACTTTTCTGCATCTCTCTAACTGCTGCCGCCTGTTCCCCGGACAGAGGTGCCCACTCCATCTCTCCCACCACGAGAAGACCATGGACTCAGAAAATGAGCAGCTCGACGATTCTTCATTTGGCAACACAGAGACCAATGGTATAAATCATCTTCATGTTTTTGCGTCTGTATACGAACCTTTTACACGTGTGTCTTGTAATGAACAAATTTCTGTATTTGATCGTTTTCAGCACTGATTTTTGAAACTAGAGCAAGTTAACTATGACTTAGAGTTAAAATATTTGGAAAACATAAGGAAAGAACAGTGTATATACTCACTGTCCTCCCTAGTTTTGCATGCTGTGATCTGTGTAGATTTCGCTTTCAACATAACAGTCTAAAAATATGTAAATCTGTGAGACTATGGTTCACTGCTCTCTGATTACATTTATCTTGTGGTAGGCTGTGTATGCAGGGTTGTCAGTGTGTGTCTTTATCTCCTTCTACCAGGTAAGCGCCCTGCTGAGGATGCAGATGATCAGAAATCATTCAAGCGCTCTAGGAACTCAGAGGAGATGGTTGAGCTGCGCATCCTCCTGCAGAGCAAAGTAAATCAGCTCCCTTTCATTTAATGATTCATGTTTAACTCCCTGTGCAATTATTTGTATTTTTGTCTCTGTCGTCTGCACATTGCTTAAGACTGTTTTTCTTTCTGCCCCTCATGTTTATTTATTTTTTGAAGGTTTTCTAATTGTTGCCCTGATCACATCTCTTTTTGAAACAAAAAAATCTTCCTTTTATTAGGGTTTCATATAAATATGTGTGTGTGTATATATAGTCATTGTGCTTTTCCTGACCTTAGTCATAATATTCTCCAACACCTTGTCTGTAAATCTTTTTTTTATGTTCAGTTTTTGTAAGTATGCTCTGTATTCTCAGAATGCGGGAGCTGTAATCGGAAAGGGTGGCAAAAACATCAAAGCCCTGCGTACAGACGTGAGTACATCTTTTTTAATAAAACCTTTTATTTTGTGTTTATTTATGTTTTTACCCTGCAATGGTGTTCAGCCTCTCAACCCTGCCCAGCCTTCATGATAGGACAAGAGTTTATTTTTTAACAAACATTTACCCTGAGACGAAAACTTACGTTGGCATCATTTCTTCTGTGTAAACAGGGGATGTGGTTAGCCGATGCCTGTGATGATATTAGCCTTCTGACAAACCCTTTTGAGTTGGTTTTATGATTTTCTTATCACATGAACATCATGTGATTGCCTCAGCTAAACTGGACCTAGGCACTTAAGTTCAATTTAATGTCCATTTGTTCCTCTATAATGATAATTTATTATAGCAGTCCTGTTGTGGCAACACTGATGCTCTCGTTAATTGAAATCTATGGGCACAGTGGAGTGTTTGACGTCAACTGCAGGGCCAGCTAATATTTCTTTTTTAGAAGTGTTTAGGAAAGGTACCCAGTTCTTAATTCATTTAGTACCATTGCCTCTTTTTGTAGCCCTCCACATTTTGTTCTACCCCTCTCTCTCTCACTGTCTCTGGTCTATTCCCCAACTTTGAAGTCTTTATGCTTTTAATATGCCATTGCCAATTTTCAAATGTCACATTTTGTCCTTTTCTCTCTTTGACAAACAAATCTCTGAGAGAAACAAATTAAAATTCACATTTGAACAGTGTAGAGCCTGTATATTAAAATGTATTCCTCTTCCCTCTCCCTTGTTTATTATTTTACTGTTGACTTTTTGCCCACTTCCTCCTCTGTTGCCCATGTTCTGGATGGCCCCTCCTGCGCCCGCCCACCTGACACCCTGGTTGGCCCATAATCGTGCCCTGTCCCTAAATGGGCGCCTTACTTGATTGACATCTGTGCTCGAATGGCCCTGGCCCCTGCCCATTCCACGCCCAGTACAATGCCAGTGTGTCAGTCCCAGACAGCAGTGGGCCTGAGCGGTATGTCCCTAAGCTCCTCCCTCTCACTGCCTGACTACAGGTCAAACAAACAAGAAGAAATGAATAATAGTCATCCTGCCTCTGTCAAGTCACTGTATTTTAACCTACCTGTCCTCACAGTGTATTAGCCTAAGTCAAAATGCCTAAATACGTTCATGTCCAAATCTGCCTGTTGAGCCTGTTAAAGTAATGTCAACATCCTTTTTATATGCAGTTTTTTTAAATTACGTCAATATTGAAAAGTAGGGTGGTTTTTTCAGGATTTATTCCACAATCTGCCGCTGTCTTTGTAAATCTTTGAAATAATCTGTGCAATGTCTTTATTTTAATTTTATTTTCATTGATGATTATCTATCCTCTTTATCTTTCGCGTTTTCACCTCCCTCCCCCCTCAGAGTGGATAAACTGGTGTTTGTTCTCGTCCATTTCATAAGCTCACCTGCTTCTCAGTCCATCCTTTCCTTGTGTTGTCCTCATTGATAGACTCAGACTCTCGTTCCATTCTGAAATGCAAAAAGGCAAGCTAGGATTCAAGTGTCGTGTTTGTTTCCTTTCCTGTCTCTTTCTTCATCTGAACTCGTTTATCGACTGCTGGAGCTATTGAAAGTACAGATTACCTCCCTCTGTCCCACTCACTCATGTATTTTTTGGTTTTTATGTTTGTCGCTTTTCCAATCCCTTTTTTAAAAACATCAACTCCACCGGTGGCAAACTTCATTTTCCATGGTGTAATCTGCCACTCTTCCTCAGCTGTCTACCATTCTGCTTCCTTGAACAAACTGTGCTTAAGTTCTCTTGATCAGTAATTCATTATATTTTATTAGCTCACTAGGTGGATGCAGACAACAAAATACTTCAATTTCTTGGCTAAATTAAGCATCAAAGTAGTCCAAAATAAAAATTAACACAGGGCCTTTGGCGAATGATATGAACCAGAAAAGTTTATTTCGCTCATCTTCCCTGATAAGAATCTTGTGTTGAGCACATTGTTTAGCTCTTTTTTTTTTTTTGGGTAGTCGCTCTTTGTGGTGTGCATCCGCCAAACTGCTTTAGGACTGTAGAGTTCTCTTTGGCACCATTGGTGCTTATTGCTGCCAGATCTTCCTCAGACTTCACCTCCCCGTCTTGCCCCTTCAGTGGTCACCAAATGCAGTCACTTTTCTTTGGGTCCCTTTTTTTTATTTTGTCTTCTTTCTTCCTTTCTCTGGGCAAAATACTTTTCTTTCTTGTATTGTTTAAGTACCTGCCTTTTTCCAATAACAGTGTTGAATTACCTAGCATGTTAATATCAAAATGGACATCAGCAGTTTATTTAAGTGTGTTAGTCTCGGGAGAGTTGGTTAAATGGGGTTTGACAGTTTTTCAATGGCAAAAGAGGGGGACATCATAAATTCTCTGATCTAAAATTTTGTTTCCTCCCCTCCCCTGGATGCCTTGTTGGCACCCTGAACCCCTCCCTCTGTGTGGCTGTGCTTGTCACTGATGGCTGAAATATGAAGCATCCTGAGCATCAGTGCCGACATCGAGACGGTTGGCGAAATCATGCTCAAAATTATCCCAACGCTGGAGGAGGTGCGAAACCGAACTTATTGTCTTTCTCTTCATGTCAATGTTTATAATTGTCACCAAATTGTCTGTAAATGTCACTTTCAGCACACAAAATAGATTTATTGTGTGCTGTATTTTTGTAAACAAGGCATTATTTCTGAGAGCTACATAGATTGAATCATATTATTAACGAGCCAAATGTCCCTGTCAGTACCAGCAGTACAATGGAATGGATTTTGACTGTGAGCTACGTCTGCTGATTCACCAAAGCCTTGCTGGCTCGATCATTGGGGTGAAGGGAGCCAAGATCAAGGAGCTGCGGGAGGTATGTGAATACAAGAGAATCTATCGTTTTCTTTTACAGTTAAATTAGTTGAAATGCAGTTTATGGATTGAAATGCATTCTCTGACAGCCTTGTGTGCTGCCAAATTAATGACAGTTGTCATGTCACTCCTTTTCTATTTAGTGTGTTAATCAATTTTCTCCTGGATCAATCCTCTGTCATTGAAGCCTTGATATACACCAAAGATGTGGACATGCCATTAAAATGAAGTGTGAAATGTACTAAGTTAATAATAATCTTTTTATTAAATTTTTTCTAAGTAGAATCAGCTACTGTTTTATATAAATTGAAGCGTTGTCTCTTTCCTGGCCTGCTCACGTGAACCTGTTCGTGTGTTTCCAGAACACCAAAACCAGCATCAAGCTGTTCCAGGAGTGTTGTCCTCAGTCCACAGACCGGGTGGTGCTGGTTGGTGGTAAAACGGAGAGAGTGGTGGAGTGTATCAAGACGATGCTGGAGCTCATCGCTGATGTAAGAATCTTGCAAAGCGCAAATGAGGCTTTTTGTTATGTACTACTCTTTAGACATTGAAGACAGAAGGGAGAATGAATGTATTGAGTCTGTTAATGAAATCATTTTTAATCTAGCTTAGTGCAAGACACTGAAAATAGCAAAACGATGATGGATCCGAATATTTTATGCCTCTTCGGCGAGTTTGTTTTTCTCCACATGTTGCTAGTAGATTTACATTTATTCTCTGCACACTGTGTTCTTACAGTGTGCACCATGCATTACAAATTGTCAATATATTCCCCTCTGTCCTCCTTCCCTAGGCTCCCATAAAGGGCCGTGCACAGCCATATGACCCCAACTTTTACGACGAAACCTATGAATATGGTGGATTCACCATGATGTTTGAAGAAAGGGGCGGCGGTCGTAGGCTTATGGGAGGGTTTCCCATGCGTGGGGGCAGGTCTAGTGCAGGAGACCGTGGATTCGACCGAATGCCCTCTAGCAGAGGGGCACGCGGACCCCTGCCTCCTTCCCGCCGGGAATACGATGAGATGAGCCCCCGTCGAGGTCCTCCTCCACCACCTCACCCCAGTAGAGTCAGCAGGGGGAGCAGCCGGGCACGCAGCATGCCCATGGGACACCCACACAGAGGAGGGTAAGAGATGGAAATAAACGAAATGCAGCGTGTTGCCCTCTTTTTCTATCGCTCTCCTGCTTATTTATTTCTTTCATACCCAAACAAGTCATTTCATAAGGTGTAGCCACTCAATATAGTTTTTGTATTTATGTTAAAACCTTTTTCCTAAAAATTACACCCGTCATACTGTTAATGAGTAATATAGATACTGTTAATGAGTAATATAGATACAATCTTGTACGGTAAGTTGCTTTACTGACCAAAACAGTGTCAAATGACTGCATGATCCTTATCAGTTTGAAGTTGAGTCCTGTTACTCCAAACTTTTAAGTGTTTGATATTTCAGACATTGGCACTGTTCAGAGTTTCTCTTTTGAAGATCACGTTCAGCTGCTCATTTTCGATTTGCAGGAATTCTGATCAAAGATTTGCTAGCCATTTTTTCATGTGTAATTCATAGGACTCAGCCCAGTGTTCTGCATGCAATCCAGGGTCACACCTCTAAAAATTTTTGTATTCATCTTCATCATTCCACTTATTGTATGTGCTCATCACTGTATGTCTTGGTGTGTTTGTGTCTTTTTTTCCCCATCGCCATCTTGCCCACAGAGATGATCGTTACTATGAATCGTACCGTGGCTCAGATGACAGGTCAACGTAAGTTTCTGTCCCCAAACCTCTGCCTAAACTTCCTAACTAATCTTTTAACAGGGATACTTTGACATTCAAATATTCTGTAATTTTTTTTTAGTACCCGAACTTGTCACAATATAGTTGCTCTGATTTAGTGAAACAAAGATTTCGTCATTATTACCATCGATTGGGGCTTCCTGTAGAGAAGCATTTTACCCTTTGGTCTTTGTGAGGAGTAAATCATTTACTAGTGCTGACAGGTGTTCAGCATATCCTCCATACACAAATGTGACAAGAATGTAACCATGGTGGATAAACATTCATTTGTATTTGTTGAGGTATCCCTACACATCCTCTGTTTCCTTTCCTTGCGTCTTTATCGTTGCAGTTTTCGAATGTGCCTGATTATCCACTTCTCATAGCTCATGAGAAAATGACTCTTTCTAAACCTTTGCCATCCTGTCATATCCTTAACCCTTGATACTAATTGCTGCCTTGCAAAACAACCATTTCTCTCTAGCTGTAATGCCCCAGCCTGCATATATCCCTTACCCTGCTCCCCAACCTACCTGTTAGCACTCCACTTAAAGGGAACTGCAGTAATATTGTATGACCTCCTCTGTCTTCTGTTTGTAACCTACCTAAATCTCCGATACACTCCCAGTATTTTCCATGTTGAGAGAATTCATTTGTGGTGGTGTATGAGGGTCATGTGCTGATAACTTAAATTTACTGCAAAACAGCATGCTTTCAGAAGAAGCAGTGAATTAGACAATTTATTACCCTGACAAATGTGTTTCTGTTCAGATTATACTACATTATGAATGTCTGCACCTCAAAATCTGAACGCTGTCATGTCCCAGCTGTCAGCTGTGTGCATAATGGAAATCAAACTGATATACATATGGCTGATATTGTCTGAAGAAAACCTCTAAGCCAATCAAAATATATTTTATTCTTGAATAGTATATGTAATGAACCATGGTTAACATTGAGTGATATGACATTAACATACATGCATGTATGTTCGATATATTAAGAGAACCAAGTAAAACGCAATCCATTTCTGGAGCTGATTCCTCTATTCGAGTTTTGAGGAGAAAAAAAGCAGCAGCTCTTGGCTCTGATCATCACCACCACCTGTCACTCCTCTCACCATAACACTGTCAGAGCTGTTCCTGTTACTGTGTGGGAAGATGGCTGAGAGGAAATGTGTTTATACTGTAATCTTGCTCAGCATGTGTGTGCAGTTTGACCTAGACCAGAAATTTTCTTTGGAATATTGTCAAGCATTTTTTCTAAGAATTTTCTATTTCTCTCCACCCCCCCATCTCCCTCTCGTTTTCTCTTTTATCCTCTTTCTGTCTCTCCCCCCCTCCAACCATCTCCCTGCCTGTATGGCACTCTTTCATCACCAGTGACAGAAGAAGCAGACCGGATCGCTATAGCGAGAGCATGGTTAGTGACCCTTTCCTAAATGCATCAAGCTCTGGTACTAGCATCTCATTGGTTGCCAGCGTCCGCAGTCTAGCGTTGTGGTTGGTCATTGCACTAGACAATATGCTGTGATTGTCTATTGTGTTGTCATGATAATGGTGTTTTATTGACAGTACAAACATAGCTGGTCATTCATGTGCACATCATGTGCACACACTCATCTGAGACCTGGCCATGCAGCCATGTTAGTTTTGGCGTGGTGTGAGCTGTCCCACCAAATAACCATAATCACCACAGCCGAAGAAACCCCATAATAATCAGCTGTAATTGCCCTCTTACTGTGTACTTTTCACGGCCAGCCTGTGTTTCCTGTAAAGAGAGGGAGGATGTTGGGGGGAGTGGGGTGGCCTGGTTGGTTGCTAGGCAATAATAACGCTTTGTTGACAGATTGGAAGGTCTCTCTCTCTCGCTCCCTCGCTCCCTCTCTCCCTCTCTGAGAGCTGGCAGGATACTGCCTGCTGTTGCTCAGCAACAGCTTTTTGAATTGCCTGTTGCCCTGGCGACAGCAGCAGCTGAATAGCAGGTGAAAATGGGGGCTGATGGAGATGCAAGGAGAGACGGGAAGGGGGGTGGAGGGAGGAAGGATGAGGAGGAAGGAGTCTGGTTTATGATGAAAACTGGGTGGCTTTTAGTTGAGTCTACTCCATGGAAGAGGCTGCTGCATCATCCATACGTTTATTCTTGCAACCCTCCGTCAATTCACTTGGGATCTGTAGAATGATGAAAAGAATGGTCCATACTGTGCATAACCTGTCTGTGTTTCTGTTTTTTTACAGAGTGGAGGAGGATACGGTAAGTCCTCAGCCTCTTGGTTTTTATGTCATTATATGGATGTGATTTTGATTTGTTGATGTGATGTTTTGTGACAAACTGGCTCATGGGACATTGAGGCTAACATGAAGGTGTTCTGCTACAACATTGTGCTTTTTAATGAAACTAGTGGAATGACATTTACTTAAAATATCTCTGTTAAACACAAACGTTGAAGCTGATATGAAACATTTTTTGGTCTTTTCAACATGTGAAAGTCACATTGTGTATGTAGCATTGCTTCTTGTTTTTTTACATATGTTATAGAAATAACTTGTCAGTGTTTCTTATTTCTGTCTTTCTTTCTTGTACATTAGACAACAGTTCTTCCTGGGATAGCTATCAGTCAGGTGAGTCTCTACACTTAGTTGACAAGTGTGACCAGAAAAATTTGTTCAGCCACGTGTCATAATGTGTAAAGCCAAGTATTGATTTTCGGTGCTCTACTTCTGGTCCTTGTGTTGCTGGCCCCCTCTTCTCCCCTGCTTATGTGTTGGTCTACATGTCTCCCCGCCCATCAGGTGGACGTGGCTCCTATAGTGACATGGGTGGTTCTGTCATCACCACACAAGTGACGATCCCTAAGGATGTGAGTAACTGACAGCAACATAACACACCAAAGAAAGACGTTCTTCCGTCACTACACCCTCATGACATAAACGGGATTCCGTCAGACTTCGTTAAGTCCAACATCGCCATATATGATGTCATGTGGACACCCTCACCAGCCTTATATGAATGACATTTAGTCATACGTGGTGCCTGTGGCTCAGGATGTAGAGTGGGTCATCCATTTAGCAAAACGGTTGGTGGTTTGATTCCTGCGCGTGCCCAAGACATTGAACCTGTAATTGATGGCTGTGCCTTCAGTGTGTGAACGGGTTGTTTGATTTCTACACCCAAACCACTGTTAACAACAACCTTTATAGGTTATTGATATCAACAATCACATGTCATCGAATCAGGCATCAGCAAATGGCACTGTTTAATTTTCAGTTAAACGGTTCTGCTTCTTATCTTTTCAAAGTACATTAATGCTGCATAAGTTGATGTTTAGGTGGCTGTTTCTGAGAGTTGCTTCTCAGACAAACATGACTTAATATCTAAAAAAGATGAAGCTGCTTTGAAAGAGTATTGCCACTTTGGCAGTGCTAAGAGGTCAGATCCTCCTAATCCTCACAAAACTGTGGAAATGGGCTGAAGCTTTTTATGAGTTACTCTGCTTTCCTATTGGTTAAACACCAGCGGGCTGTAGTGTTGTGCGGGTCAAGAGGTTTTATTACACATACCCACCCGACCTTTTATGATAGTCAATCTGCACCACCTGGCTCTTAAAAAATGTGTTAATCAACCACCTGAACCAACCAGACCTACAAAACACAAGCTCTCTCTTACCTCTCACACACACACACACACACATATTATGCATCATTTAGACCTTATCAGTGAACTTAAACATTATAGCACCCTTCATATGTCTATACTGTCTTTGTACCCTGGTCTAATGGATCATAAATTATAGTCTGGAGACAGAAAGATGTGTTGTAGCTCTTCATATGCTCAGTGATGTAGATGATTGACAGCCGGGGCATAAGTGGACCTGCAGCTTCTGCTGTATAAGAGACAGGGAGAAAAGACTGTGATCACAATGTTCACGTTATTAATAACTTGCAACATAAAAATATAGAGTTAAAATGTGGTTAAAGCAATAACATTGATTGATAAAGTGCTATGATTGATTGACTTGACAATCTCTCCACAGCTGCTTTACACTGTATGACAAGCTTCTCCTTCAGGTCATTAAATCATTGCAGCCATATGAAGTCAGCAGGACACATTTTAATGAAGCTGCAGACTCCACTTGAGCTCATGAAGCTTCTTTGTTTGCAGTTGTTCAGCTGTGTTTTTAATCTTAAAATGCTTTTTACCACAGATTCTGTCAAATCGAGCGAGGTAGAACAGAATTGACTGAAAGGCATTAGATGGATGTGATCATATAAATGGCTATTTTTTTTAATAGATTTTTAAAAACGGCAATGCTGTGTGTTCACTTTTTTTGCTCGTCTGCAAAATCCAACAACAAGCTCCCTATTCTCTCGTCCACCAACAGCTGGCCGGCTCCATCATTGGTAAGGGAGGCCAGCGGATCAAACAGATCCGCCACGAGTCTGGAGCCTCCATCAAGATTGACGAACCTCTGGAAGGTTCAGAGGACCGCATCATCACCATCGTTGGCACCCAGGATCAGATCCAGAATGCCCAGTACCTTCTACAGAACAGGCAAGTCCTGACCTGGACTAACTGAATTACAATGGCATTGATATTGGATGTAGAAAATCTTGATTCAGCCACCTTGTTGTAGTTGAAACTTTTTATCTCATCAGGTTAGTCTTCTTAGCGTCAAACCTTCTTAGCATCATAAAAATAAGATTCTTGCCTTATTTTTCTCTTTCACTCAACTCAACCACACATGCATAGACTGTAGATTTAATTAAGATTGTAAATGCATGACTGATCTTCTGAAATTGCATCCTGATACTAGTGCATAACCCACCTTTGGTTGGGTTATGCATTTCTGTTGCCTGCTGTCTCTTCTTAACTAACCCCCTTCCTTTCTTCCCCATGCAACCTGAAACTCGTTCAAACCTTCCTCTTACATGAAATGGCTCTGACGGAGGAGGCAAATGTAGTTAGTGCCCACTGCGTAAGATTAAAAAAAAAAAGGGACAGTGTGATTGACATGTTTCATTGACTGTCACATTTGTCCACTGAATATGATTGAAAAAAAACTGCAGTGTCTATTTTCCATCTAAGCCATTTCACTGTGAAGCAGGGAGTGGACTGACTCTTCCCCTGGCTGCTGCTGTGTGGAAGACTAGTGATTTTGTTGTTTTTAGTTAGATCAACTGACAACAAATCACAGTCTGCCAAATAGCACAGGCTTCTCCTCTTCTGTCTCCTTGGCAACCAGTAGGCACGTATAATGCACAATACTTCCTCGTTGATGCTATCTGGGCTTAGCCCGAATGCTAATGCATCTGTAGACCTGCCGCCGCTGTCTCATGAGTAGTGTAGTGTTGCCATGGTAACCAGCCCTGCTTCCCTCTTCCTTCCTTCCTCTCCTCCCCCCTCCTCAGTCTGCTGCTCCCGCTTGGACACAAGGGCTAACCACCCCATCCCCCCTTCTCCTCCTCCTCTCCACCTCCCTCACCTCCCCCGCTGATGTCACATGTTGCTTTTCTTCTTTCTATCTTTCTGTCTGTCTGTCTTCCTGCTCTGCCTCCTCATCCTTTTCCACTTTAGACTTCCTCCTCCCACAGTTGCTTAGCTATATATTTACTCTGTCATTGACTTGTCAATTGCAGTTTTCTGCTGGGAATTTTCATTTATTTTTCCATTTTATATTTTTATTTCAGTGTGAAGCAGTACTCTGGTCATTTGCTGTAAACCCAGGAGACTCAGATTGAAGAAGACTCAGACACACCCCAACCTTTCTGCCCCCTTCAGACTAGTATTCTGGATCATTTGATTTTTATTTTTGTATTTTTCTTTCTTTCTTTCTTTTTTTGATGTCCAACATTCCTGTGCATAAAATAAAATGTAGATGTTCTGCATTTTTAAGAGTGTAGTCCAATAGCTTATCGGATTCTCTTGCTTTTGTTTCTAACACTCGCATCTGTCAAATTATTCTTCAGTCTCTCAGAAAATAAACATAACCTTTTTATTTTGGGATGGTTTTGTTTTTATGACCTGTTTGTGTGTTCAGTTAAAACATCTGTCCTGTGTGTTTTGTGTGTGTGTGTGTGTGTGCACGTGCTTCTTGGCATGTATGGGTTGGTGTGTTTTCTGTTTGTTTTTTTTACATCGGTCCCTTTACACACAGTTGTACCATAATACCACTCTGTGCAACTTGCAGAATGTAAGCTACGTTTCTTTACATATTGAGGTTTCTTCTTTTCTTTTCTTTTTTTAAGAGATGTGTAAATTTTACCCTTAAGATTATTTTTTTTTTGGGATGTTTAAGTTGGGACTCCTGTACACACCAGGTCCTGGACAGTGGATCATTTTTAAGGATTTTCTTGGTAGTTGTGTAGTGAAATAAAAATGAATTATCCTCCACAAATGGAAACGTGTAGCTAGAGATTATTGATTTGACAAATGATATTGAACTTTAATACTTTGTCCCTGCAGTTTCCTGTGCTCTATACTTGTTTGCGCTCCATGCTGTAGACTTCACTCTCTCAAATTGTAAAATGAATAAAGATGCCACTTTTTACTGAACCAGTCTTTATTTAAGATTTTTCCCCTATATCCTTGTAGGTGAATAATTTTTCTTTGCACTGATAGTATTATAGATAAAAGTGATAAATTGTTTTGGTGACAGTCCAGCTGCTGTTTTGTACATGTTAAATTCAAATCTAAACTATTTTTTTTAATTAATTGGTATGAAAATGTTTTGGCCCCAAATTTAATGCTAAATAGGTAAGAGACATTTATTTCTTTAATAATTTAAATTGGGATTCTTTTCCATCTATTTATTTTTCTCTCAAAATAACAAATGCGGAAACAATGTTGGCACACTCTATATGGTCAGTACTTGGTAACAGCCCCTTTTAGCAAGAGTCACAGACTAAATATTTCAGCCAGTTAAGCTTTTCAATTCTTGTTTGAGGGATGTTCACCTATTTACTGTGTTGCTGGCCAGATGTTGTTGGTATTTAATTGAATTAATTCTTTCCTCAAATGGTGACATGTTCCCTGTGCAGCTGCCTGCAACCCAAGCCTAAAGCGTTAGCCATTCACCCTTGTGCTGAAAAGTTGCGAGTGTTCTTTGCATACCTGTGTTAATTGTAGCCAAAAATTATATTTCAACTTCCTTTTACCGGAATACATCAGGGTTGTTTGATCCTTTGCAGCCATCTGATGCTGTTTTGTGGTGAGGATGCAGTTAAGGTCTTTTTCTAATGACTCTTCTATGAAGGTCATATTTGAGCAGTCTGATCTGCTTAATCATCCTGAAGGTCGATTCCTGTTGGCTGCCATTTAGTAATAACATTATGAACTGAGATAACAGCTTCCTGAAAATACTTGTAGCCTTTTCAAAACATAAGAATGCTCAATGATCAGTTCATCTTACACTCTCAGACCTATTCACAGTAACAGAAATGCCTCCTTTTGTCTAAAGTAGTCCACAGATTTCTAGAGCCCAAGGTGATGGCTGTGAATTGTGTTTGTACAAAACCTAAAGATATTAGAATAATTATAAAGACACAAAAAAATCAACAAATCTTCACATAGAAGAAGCTGGAATCAGCAAATGTTGAGCATTTTTACCTCAAAAGTTACACAAAAATCTTCCTCATGTTTTTGTCTGTTATCTGTTGACTCATTACATTATGAAAACCATGGATTCTTGTTGACTCAACTAACTTTAAAAAAATAAAAAATGCAAGTATTAATCGTGATAATTTATATTGAGGTTGAGTTGTTTCAGATTGGTTTAGTGTAGTTTGTGATTAACCTCTGGCAACATCGTATTATACCACCATAGGAGATGTGTTAGGCTGCAACCGAGAATTATTCCTTTAATCAGTGGAGCTGACGACCAATGATGTTTAAAGATGGTGAAATAAAAATAAAACTGAGAAACCAGGATATAGAAATATTTGAGCTGCTGACACTATGAACATTTAATTTAATAAAAGTTTAAAACGACTTTAACACAAACAATGATATTGTTGCTACTTAATTTTGTATTTGGAGAATAACTGATTAAGAATTTCAGTTCTGCATTACTGATTAGGAATAATGAAACTTTTACAGTTTCCCTGTAGAAGGTAAATTTACACTGGATCTATTTAACTATAAAACATCTGATATCAAGTAATTTTGGTTTAGAAGACATAACACTATATAGAATAATAAACTGTTTATTTTGCGTATTCAAAACGGAAATCGTTCTTCTGGTTTCCTCCCTTGGCTTCCTCTGATTGGTCAGTAACCCTGTGACGCTTGCACAGCGGATGCTCTGATTGGTCGACAGCGGGAACCCAGGTAGTTGGAAACACGAAGCAGCAGGAGACTATCTGCTCTTTGGTAAGTAATATCCAATCATGAAATAAAGATCAAATCAACACTGTGTCGCCGAACAGGAAGTTAAAGAATGAAAAGCTGGTCGGTAGATTCCCAGTGTTGAAGCTGTTGATGATGTAGTTTGTGTTGTGGTGTCGATGTTCTGCTGTTGGTGCACTTTGATCGTTCCGTTCGTAGAAAGGAAACGTGTGACGCCAGCAGGCTTCTCACTGACCCGCAGTCAACACTGATCCTCTCAGGAAAAGATAAATCATCCAAAACCGAACATGAAGAGTAAATCACGTGACTGATCACATGAAGAGGGAGAACGTGGGCTTCATTCAGTCACACAAAGTGCGGAATAGTGTCGTAAAAATCCCGAGAGCCAGTGATGATTCATTTATTTCACTAACACCTACAGTCTAATATTAGGATGGCTCTATTCTTGTATTTTACTATGTTGTGTTTAATTCATTGTATGTGAATAGTATTTGTTTCATCATTTTGTATTCATATGAGATTTTACATAATTTTATACCACTACAGTACATATTCACCCCATGAGATTCTTTTATAATAATCTGAACTATTATCTTTAATTCAACCATTCAATTCTTTTACTTTATTTTACTTGCACATATTTTCATTTATGTATGGGTGATACAAAGTGCTGTCGATATATGCTGTCCTGTTCCAAAACGTGTACGTCCTAAAAGGAGGGTTTCATGGGTTTTTATTTTTTATTTCAATCTCTTTTGTTTGGTGGATTTGGTGGATTACAAGTACAAACAGATCTATACCCTGGTACAGTACTTGATTCCTTTGCTTCACACAGTATCCGTCATGGAGATGCCTCTTCTTCCTCGTGAGTCCGGCCGGTTCGTGGCAGAGCGGAGTCAGGACGTGTTCGTGGAGGAGGAGGGGGTGCAGAAGGCGGCAGAGATGCTCTACTCTCTCCGACACAGTGACGCTCTGACTGCCAGTGGCTGGACAATGGGGAATCCACTGGCCCCGGCACCGTCTTCTGACCAGGGGAGTTTGTCAACAAGTGGAGCCTCCCGGAGCGCTCCATAAGTTTTCACTTCACACATAATTAGTGAAAAACAAACTACATGTACTGTATGTGTGTGTTCAATGAAAAGGATTCAGAAGAAATGATTCACTGATGTTCACTAGAGTGGGTTTCGGTTAGTGATAAACCTCGAGGCTCAGGCATGGAGAGGGAGGACAGAGAATCCATGAATGAATGCAAATATGGAAAAGAAAGAAAGCAAAACACAAACTCAAGCTTCAGTTGGTTTCTGATAGTTTATTGTCTCACTTAGCCTGTATCATCCCGTTGCAGATATCTTTCATCGAGATGATTTAGTGTTTCTTATGACATTTAAAAGTAGATCATACAACAGTCAGTCGATTCATCGGTCAACAGAAAATTCTAATTAGCTACTTTTCTGATTGATGTATATCTATACATCTTATATAGGTATGTTGGGGTTTCAGAAAGCTGGCCAGAAAAATCAAGAGATCTGAATAGGTCACATGTGGCTTTACGACATTGTGCCATTCTTTTACTGATTTATGATCTTTTAAAAAACAAGCAGATTAATCAATATTGACGTCATTGATTTATTGCAAACACTATAAATCGGCATTTCACAACTGTTTATCCACTGGTTAAAACAAATGTCGAGCCTGGTCAATATCAATGACTCCTATTTAGTGAAAAGTGTTCAAGAATTTCATAGTGATGGGGTAAAAAATCCTTCAGAGGATAATTAATGAGCATTATCAACACAAAGCAAAGCAGACGAACGGTTGCATTAAACCCATTTGCATTAAAGTGCATTTATTGTGTCTTTTTACACAATAGTCTTCATGTCTCTCACTTAATAACCTTTTTGCTTTAACTCTTCAGGCCTTAAACTGGGTGTTTGTTGTCGACACCATGAACTTCTCCTTCTGGCCAGATGAAGAAACTCAGCAGTGTGAGGTGACACATAAAGGGACCACGTACACAGGCTACATGACACTTTGTGCTGCCATTCTCAGAGCCATGGACGAAGGTGAGAGCGTGTTTAACAAATCACTGAATGAAGGATGGGAGGACACACAGAATGTAGCTTGTTCCTGGATAAAGGTGCAGTCATGGCAGAATTTCATTTAGGTTAGCTCCTTAACAGACACAGGTTAGTGTTCTTCAACCCTTTAGATTACAGTCATAGCCCCCGTCTCTTTTGAAAATATCTGTTTTTAGACATAAACTCCAGAAGCTTGGGTTCTGACATGAGTTTGCCTTTCACATATAGGAACACCCCAAGTACAAACACACACACACACACTCGTACACATAAAGCAATGGTTTAACAGAGCACCCAGAAATAAGAAACAATCAGTAAAAACAGAAACTGAGGAACTGATGAAACACTATGCCACCAATCTACAGGACTTGTACAAGTGCCCATAAGGAGCTGCCCGCTCCACTTGAAGACACCCCCCCCCCCCATCCAAATGGCTCCTCCAATTCCTATGAGGAAACACTAGAGGCAGAATAAAAATCAAAAAAAGACTAAAAATACTGAAGTTACAGAAGCATGGTAGAAATGTAAGGATTTGTGTTTGCCCTGCCTGTGTGATGGAAATCTAAGGCCTTGAGTTGTAGCTCTTGTGTGGAAAACACTTTGGAGCTTGAACCAGTTTGGTGTCAACATCTGTTGGATTGATCCATGGGTCTTAAAATGCTTTGCATAGATAGAATGGAGACATTTTTTAAAAATGTATAATTTCTCAAAGGATGAGATGACCTGTCTATGAATAACGTGCATCATTATTTTTTAATAGTACTTTGGATTATTCGGTACACATGGCAGAGCAGAGTATTGGAGTTGTGGTGATGCATCGTAGCTGCTTCTAACATTTGTGGAGCAACTTTTCATGAAAACTTCACAGAGAAGAAAGCAGCTTCTCCTCATGGAATAAACAAACATGCTGGGAGATAGAGATGTCAGAGTGATGAAGAAAAGGCAGGACCATTCTCTGACAGTGAAACACGACATCTTTACCTTTTTTCCCAAGCTGATTTATCCTCTTTGACAAAAGCTTTGTCTCTGGAGAAAAAGGGACGTATACTCAAACCTCCTCTGATGTCTCTCTTCGATTATCTACCCTCTTTGCTGTTGTTTGGCGCTGCTGTAGCCACTTGTTGTGCACACGCCCTTTCCTTGAACCTGTACTGCTTGGAAATCGCTTGTAGCTCTGCGTGTGCCCGTGCATCAGTCATAATGAGCGGGAATGACTCCGGATATGAATCAATTATGTCTCATATGGAACAGGGCTCTCAATGTGTGGTAGCTGTGGCCTTTATAATTACAAGAGACTCTCCCAGAATAGCACAGGTTGCTTTGTTACAGGGGAGGGGGATCTGGAGGGTTAGACAGCAGCATGAGATCAGAGCAAATGATGTCCTTTGCGAGAGAAATGGTTACTGTGGAGTTGTATGTTTTTACAGCACACTATAACTTCATAACTTAGCAGCTTCCTCTCCACTGGTTCCTATCTAAAGATAAGTCCACCCAGAGGTTTCTCTTGTCCTCTGTCTGCAGGTATACACATCACCGATCCAAAGTACTTCTCCCAGATGAGCGTGGAGGAGCTCGGACACATCCTTCGATCTGACAATGAAACTCCCATGCCGATGCTGCAGGCCCGCCACAAGGTTTGAGCATTATCACCATAATGTCCCACAAACACCAGGAAACTGGGGATGTAAGGATACGCTTCATCCACACATCACTTCAGTAACCTTCCTCTGGCATCTCAGTTTGTTTCATCTTCAGTGCCGTGATGAAGATGATGTCTGACGTCGTGCTTTGCTTTTTCTACTTTCCGTTTAAAAACTGCACAAAAACAACACGTGACGGCTCTGAACGCACAGCTGTCTCTTTAATTTACACTGCACAAAACTAAAGCAGTTATTTTCAGCCGAGAGAAAAACAGATGTGGTGAGAAAAACAGGATGCATCATCTCATCCCTCTAATCAATAGGAAACGAACGCAATGTCAAATTCCTGCAGGGTATGTTAAGTGTCTGAGATCGTATTGTCTCATGTCCTGCTGTATTCATGTGGCAGCTGTGTACACATGGATTTTTATGTTCATCCCAGATTGAATTATTTAATCCTAAATTATTCGATTTTTTAAAATGTTTTTGGACAGATTTTCACGAGATAGATGATATTTTCACTCATGTAATTATTCCGCTGTGTGTTCTCTATCAGTGTCACACAATTACCTCAACAAGTGTAAGTGTGCATGTTAATCTCCTTCTCTTCATTGTTGTCAAATGTGAACTGACTGTGTCTACCTAGGTGCTGACTGAAGGCGGCCTCGTGTTGCTGGAACATGGCGGAAGTTTCCGCAGTTTTATCAGCCAAGCCGGGAATGACGCCCGCAAGATGGTTGAGCTTATTGTGCAGAAGATTCCTTCCTACAAGGACGAAGCTACATACGAGGTCAGAGTTATGTTGCAATATTTACTGCAAATACTATGTTCATGTTTTCAGAACTTTTGGTCTTGTTGACTTAGTGTGTCATCCACATCACAGGCAAGACAACATTCATCCCATGTGCTAAAATAATCCCAATCTCAGGGTGGATATGTGGCCAAGTACATTTGGGAACATTTTCTTTGAGGATTTAAGAATTTTTTTTTACACATTTAATAAATGTACTGTACCATTGTGACACTTTAAATACAAAGTCTAACTAGAAAGTCACTCTGTAGTGTTTACCTCCGCCAGCACTTTAACATATCAGTTCCTTAATGTTCCTGTTTAAAAAAAATCAAGATCCATGAATTATTCTCTGAAATCAAGGAAGGTTTAAAAAAAAACACCCTATCCTACAATGTTAATGAAAGTAAAAAATGTAATGTGCTCCTCCCTGACCCATCTCACATCCTTCCACCAAGTTTCATGGAAATTAGTTTGGTTGTTTTTGTGGAATCTTGCAAAAACAAAACATGTATAAACATCTTGAAAGAATATAGGAAGTGTATGTGATCTGAGATAAACGTATGGATTTGGAGATGATGTATGTTGATGTAAGAGTTCCACCTTCTGGCCAAAGACAATATGGCAATATTTCAAATTCTCTCTTTATACTAAATACAGTCAGTGAAGGAGCTAATTATAGTATGTGCGCACACATTGTTACCGATATATTATCTTTGTGTAAGAACATCTGTCTGGTAATAAACAACAATGGTTTAAGAACAAATAAACAGAGGTATGATCCTTATTGCCCTGTGTGTTGTAGTGCAAGAGAATCTCACTGTACAAGCGAGCCCAGATCCTGGTGGCAGACTTCTGGGGTGTCATGGAGGCCAGAGGAGAAGGAGACATCATCAACATGGACTGGCTCACCATGTTTGCAGACTACAGGGTCCCGCAGGCTCTCGTCTACCTTGGAGTGCTACGTTACTCTGACACGCTGATGCAGATGCTGAAGAAAGGTGAGACAGAACAAGAGTGTTTGTGCATGTAGAAGATAATTATGAAATAGTACAATATAATCCCTCTGGCTCTTCTTTCAGGTGAGCTGCTGTGTTCAGGGGACAGGAGGGAGGTAGAGATCCGAGGTTGTTCGATTTGGTCCGTGGAGCTGATCAAAGATCAACTTTGCAAACTGGTGCAGGAGCGAGACGGACAGACATGTAGCATCAACTCCGCAATCATAGACTTCTACCTGTGGCCTTACGCCAAACAGCATCATAAAGAGATGGCCCACATTCCCATACACCGCACACGCTGTATTTACTACTGATGAGCTGTCTGGCAGCCGCACATACAGGAGCCTTGGCACTGGTGCCTCTCCCTGGGATAAAGCCAAGCATGTTCCTGTGCCAGAGATACATACAAATGAGCTTCTCTCAATCTGTAATGGAAACAGGTGGGAAGTTTTAATGTGGCTGGTTTGTCTGTGTGGGTCGTATCACCGTTGTCCATTTACAGTCAATGAAAATGTTTACTGTTAATGAGATGGAACATTTTCTAACAAGTGATCTCAATGTGCATACTGTAAATCTGCTGCAATTTGAACCAACACTAACAGTGTTGGCGGGATTGAACTGATATATGATATATGTCTACCTTTGCATGAATATTGTAATAAAATGAGGTGTTTTTAGGAAAAATCATAGCAGTGAATAATTTTGTGTATTGAAGTATAGGCTAAAGTTCATATATCACAGTGAATCAGAAATTTAGAATCACAAAATGTACAAATAAAAGTATTTTTTAATAAATCAATTAAAATGTATGAACAGCATAACAAAATGTGAAATTGAATAAGCTATCATTACTTTACTATATATGTATATGTACGTACTGCTAAGTTAGATGGATTCATCTGCAGCCTTTATTTCTAAATGCTCATGTGAATGTAACTTGTTTTAATAATAAATCAATCAATCAAATGTTATTTGTAAAGCCCTGTAATGAAGGGGAATTCATTACTAGTAGCTGTAGGCGTATGCCTTGTAAATATTGCACAATTGGGGTTCTGTATTAATTGCACTTTAACAAATATTTTAACTATGCACATAAATAACAGCACTTCACACTTTCATAACAGTATTGGCACTTTATTGGCAGGATTTGCACAGAACTTTTTCAACTTTGAATATTTGCACACTTTCCAATCCAGTCATTGATTGTTTGAGACTTGTGGAGAGGTTTGACCAGTGATGGAGCTGTCGTCCTGCAGGTGCTGCGGTGTGTAGTCAGCTCAAAGAGGAGGGAGTTAGATAAGTATCCGACAACGACGGTTATAGAAACATATTCATAATTTATTAACTAAAGTTAAATGTGTGTGCATCTGTATATATATATATATATATATATATATATATATATATATATATATATATATATATATATATATATATTATTAAAGTGTGGTTACAATAGTTTGATGTATGTTAAAGTGCGTAAACACTCCTCAGTCCTTTCCTCTGTTCGCTCCAGGGTGTTACATCCAAATAAGTCCCGTGGGGAACGAACACCAGATAAACGTTCCAGGAGGGACCAAGTGGGAGGATAGGCAAGGGGGGGGGGGGCTCTATAGTTGGTGTATATTTATATTTATTTTATTTGAATGTGGGGATATAGTTTTGGGGTTAATATACTGCATTAGAGTATATTAATTGTAAATAGGATGTTTCAAGTGCTTTATAAAATTGTGTCTAAAAATCTAGCAGATACTAAGAAATAAGGAACGCCTGGGAATGGTAGATTCCAATGAGGTTAACCAGTGGCATAGTATTTAAGGCGCCAGTTTACCATCATTTTGTGGCTGCGTGGATCACTTTTGGTTGCTGTCATTTTTGTCCTTGCTGCTAAAAAAAATTAATTAAATCTTCACGTTGATTGTTACACCTTACCATCCTTTCTTGCTCATTTTCTACTGTATCATCCAGCCACTAATGGTCATTCTAACAAGCCCATATTCACAAATCAGAATTGTGTCACAGGGTTTAACAAGGTGCGACATCCTCTGCCCTTAACCCTCAACAAGAGTGAGAAAAAACTAAGAAAAACCCTATTAACAAGGGAAACAGACATAGAAACCATCAGAGAGAGCCAAATGTGAAGGATCCCTCTCCCAGGACGAACATAAGTGCAATAGATGCCACGTGTAACTGAGAACATCAGCAAAATATCAGTATTTACAACATTGATTAGAGGAAACAGTTTGTAACAAAATAATAAGGCAGCCCTTCCAGAAGAGGGCGCTGTTGCCACTAGTTCCTCCTTCTATACAGCTCTTGGCCGCCTCCCCCCGTCCACTGCAGCGGCGGCGGTTTCCTGGGCAACCGACAAGCACTTCAGTTGAAAAATCATTGTTATCATCGATCAGCTTCTTTCTGAGAAAATTCCATTATCTATGCAAGTAAATCGGTCACATCAGATTTTGACCTTTTGAAGCATTTGAATTTCTAGCACTGAATTTTTTTTTACATTGAAATTATGCAGTCATATTTTTGCCACTGAATTTCAGTCTTCAAATTCTATGGATGTCACTAAAAAGGCTCCTTTGATGACTGGGAAGATGAATCTTCTATGTCATCAAAGGAGCCTTCTTCATTTAGCCGAGCTGGATTCCAAAAAACAACCAGAACTTCCAGCTTGATCCTGTGGAACAAAGTCTAGGTCCTCAGCAACAGAGATTTCTGACTCCTCATCCTGTTCTTCATACAGTATCTTTTTGACCACTTAAGCCGTGAGTCTGAAATGATGGGGACCAGCCATACTTATACTCTGGATAAAGAAAATATAAAGCATTTTCAAATGCGTACCAATCAGTCTATTAAGTATTTACTGTTATATTTTGAGTTTTATTTTGTTGATCTAGCTATGGCTAGCTAGCCAGAAGAAAACTAGCTAGCTAACAGCTACTTAGTGTTGTACATTCTCTTTCTCACTAGTAATGGTATGTAAAATAAGACTTGCATGCATCCGATGTGCAAAAACAGCCTTGTGAAATGTATGGTAGGTGTTCTGTAGTGAATACATACTGTATGAATCATTTGTGACCCATGTTGTGGATTAGAAGGGTAATGATACAAAAAAGAGTTTTATTCAAAAAGTGACGAAGGAAAAATTATTATTAATAATTAAAAGAGTCTGGTTTGCAGCCAATGACGGAGTCAGCCTTCTTAATCAGCTTGTTAAGTCTGTTGCTGTCACCGTTGTGGATTTTAGTAGTTTAATATATATACTTAGAATTTTTAAAACTTGTATTTTTGATTCTGAATTTGTGAACATTGAAAAATAAAAGTGAAAAATAATTTGAAGACTGAAATTCAGTGGTAAAAAATACAAATGCATAATTCCAATGTAAAAGAATTCAGTGCTAGAAATTCAAAGGCTTTAAAATGTTAAAATCCGATGACACTGATTTACTTACTTGCTTGCTTCTCCCCCGTGCCTTCACTTCAGCATCATGAGCGAGGTGTGTGTCAAGGTGGCGCTGCGTGTCCGGCCGCTGCTTCCCCTAGAAGTCCTCCAGAACCACAAGGTATGTGTGCGGATAGTACCGGACTCCACTCAGGTTATGGTCGGCTCCGACCGACTCTTCTCCTTCGACCACGCGTTCGGGCCCACGGCCACCCAGGATGAGGTGTACAACTCCTGCGTCCAGCCGCTGGTCGAGACCCTGCTCCGGGGCGACAACGCCACTGTGTTCTGCTTTGGACAAACCGGCTCAGGGAAGACGTACACGTTCGGAGGAGGGAACCTGGGTAGGTTTTACTGAGAAGCTCCTCAACATCAGTCATTCTGTGATTACATTTCATATCAACCAAAAAGTAAAGAAATCAGTTTGCTTCTTTGCTAAATAATATAGTTGTTCCCATAATATACCCCTTAAAGCTTAAGGTCTTAGGAGTTTTTTAAATAGTTACTGCCGCTGCTATCGTGACAAATTGGGGCTACGCTTGCGAGCTAGTTCAAGCAGCCAACTGAAGCTGCGCTACTCCAATCATGTGACATACCTCACTCTCCACAATAATCTATAATACACACCCACCTTATTAGGCGGTTTATTTAAGCAGAGACAATTTCCCATCACTACCTTTGTTTGCGCTGTTGCGTCAGCATTGCTGCCAGTTGCTTCAGCCCCTCCACCACCCCAGCATCCACCTGTAGGCTCTGACGGGGTTACAAGTATTTGCTCATCACCCCCATCATATCTATGTAATCATATCTGGGGGAGTGATTTAGTCTGAGCCAAAAATCATTACTGTTTAAAGATTAGAAAAACTGGAGTATCACATCGTTACTGTATGTGCAAAGCAACCCTTTATTTCAATTATGAGTTTTATTCCTTCCTCTGACCTTAAATTAATGTAATTCATTATTTTAAGTGGTTATCCCATTCAACCATCCAATTTCTACTTCTTATCCAGATTAGGTTTAATCACTATTTAAATAGAGTTGCTGTTGGAGTGATAGTTAAAGAGAGAAAAGAATGATTTTTTCCATTTCACTCTGGCAACGTGTACTTTATTACTGTCTCTTCTTTCTAAAACCTCTCTCAGGTGAGGAAGGAGGAATCATTGACCGTGTGGCCGAGAATGTGTTCTCGTTGTTGGGGGAGAAGAAGGACGGTGATGGAGTTGAGACAACAGTGCGTGTCACATATTTGGAGCTGTACATGGAGGAGCTGCAAGACCTGCTGGAGTCTCATAAAACTGACAAAGAGCTTTTTATCAGTAAGAACGACAAGGGAAACACAGGTAATAACATCTTTTTGACAATTGTGAACAAATATGAATTTATTTTTACATGTTTACATGTGAGAGAACAAGCTCACAACATTTTAATAGTATGGCTACATGTTATCCTTTGTGGATTTTGTCCTTTCATCCACCCTGCATCTATTTGTTTCAACCAATCCTGTTGAAGGACATGCCATTCAGTCATTAGTTGCTCCACAGTTATTATGTCACTTGTTTTCCTTTCTTTTTTAATAATGTACCGAGAGTGTACTTCAGAAAAAGATCACTGAACCTCCATAAGGTTGGCTGGACATGCAAGACACAACTTTAAGATTAATTCATAAATCAGAGACCAACATAATGTAGCATTCAGTTTTTCGAAAAATGAATTGCCATGTGTAGTAGGGGTATATTGTTGTTGCGCTATATTGACATTTATTGGAGGCGGATCGCCACTTCCGGTGTCACAGGGTTTTTGTTTGTTTCTTTTTGTTGAGTTTCCATCATTCTGTTCTTTTATAGTTGTGTACATGAGAAGGTTGGGTATTGTGTTGAGTGTCTTCTTGGGAGGTGGGATGGCGAGGAGTAGTGCCGGAGTTAGAGCGAGCGTTTTATTCTGAAAGCGCTATTACTCGCGATTCCGCTATTGTACTTCCTCTTTGCTCTGGACTCTCTCGGCACGTACGCACTTTCTTTGCTCTCTCCACTTTTGTTAGTGTAATGTTGTAAATAGGAGAATAAGTTACTAGAGATGTTATGTGATGTTATTCTAGTGATTTCACGTTAGTCTTTGGTGTTGTCAGTTATTTCTGTTTCTGTGTTAATCTGCATGTGGATAAAGAGGTGTGTCTGCTGCGAAGCCGCGGTGCACATGTATCATCAGCATGCTTACTGATGACTGTTTTTGTTAGCTGGAAGCTAAAAGTAACGATATGCATGTTATACAGGCTCTGAGCATGCAGCACACTCATGAAAGCCACTGTTTGTGTTTCCACCATTGCAGATATACACTGGGGGTCAGTGTGAATAAGAAAAGTTGGTGAAGGTCCCAGTTATCTGTACGGCTGTTGCTGTGCAAGAAAGAAATCAATTGGGAAGACATTTCCTTGGGAGTTCTCTTCATGGTTATCCACAACGCAGAGTTGAAGACACTACACATGCACCTCAGAAATAACTTTGAATTAGACCCCTGTGACTTTGTGATGGTCGTCCTACAAACTCTATACCCCTACATTGTAACACAGGATTTCCATTGTAGATTCATAGACTCCAAACCCAAGCGATAACCCTGGTTACATCTGCAGAGCTCGTTGATCAGTGGAACTGCAGAAGTCAATATATGTGATCAGTCAAAATCACGGTATTGATAAGCTGAATAACATTAAATGATAGAATAACATTATTTTGGGGGAGAGTAATGTGTAAAAGCATTACAAATAATCACTGTGTGGTTCTATGTGTTTCCAGTGGTGGTGGGAGCCAAAGAAATAGTCGTCACCTCAGCAGAGGAGCTACTCTCCGTTGTAGAGGTGGGTAATGTTCTGCGCCACATCAACACCACAGGGATGAATGAGCACTCCAGTCGCTCTCACACCATCCTCACCCTTCAGGTCGTCAAAGGTTTCCCCAACAACAATCCCTCCTTCAAGTCTTCCTGCTCCTCCAAACTCTGTCTGGTCGACCTGGCCGGCTCGGAGCGTGCTCGAAAAGGGAACAAGGGCTCACAGCACAAAGAGTCTGCTCATATCAACAGGGGCCTGCTCGCACTGGGAAACGTTATCCGTGTCCTGGCTGACCGTGCTCGTAACAACTGCAACAGCACACACATACCATACCGTGATTCCAAGATCACCCGTCTCCTCCAGGATTCACTGGGAGGCACTGCCCATACAGTGATGGTGGCATGTGTGAGCCCCTCTCACCACAGTGTAGATGAGACTGTGGGTGTTTTGCAGCGTGCAGCTAAGGCTCGTCGCATCCGCAACTGTCCGACAGCCACATCTACTCACACTGAGGCAGACTAAGAGCTCGGACAAGATCTCCATGGATGCCAGGTAATGATATAAAAGTTAAAAAAGAAACATCACACGGCCATTAGAGCAAGACGCTCTGGAGGCACAGCTGACAGAGAACAGAGGACTTACTGTGACGGACAGGAACATAGAAAACATCTGTTCAAGAATCTCAAGGCCAAATGTCTATTCTATGAGACTGGGAGTGGGCGGAGAGTATTACTTCTTAACCTAGAGGATGCATTAATATGTAAGCGACCGTTTGCACTTTTGTTTTTGTATTTATTGTTTTGGCATGGAAAGATAGAGTTGTGTTTTGTTCATTGAACAGAAATCCTCCATTATACCATCCTTCCTACCCTTCATCAACCTCACCTCTAATAAATGGTTAAATGGCTCTTGGATCCGTGTTTGAATGTGCACACCAGCTAGAGGTTCTACTGTCCAGTAATACAGCACAACCGAAACACATCATTTATAGTCTTTTTTTTCTTAACTGACATAATAAAAAATGCTGATTGATATGATCTATAGATTTCAGAGGTTTGGTAAATTAAAACTAAACTAAATATCAGTGTGCACTTTGATTTTTGTTTGTCCTTCATATAGGAGAGCCATTCCCTGTTCCAGCTGGAGGAAACTATTGAACCCTAATTGTTTTTTGGCTAATTGATTCTAGTCTTTGTTATATCTTAATTGTATTAAATATCTACAACAAAGCCATTCCCTGTTTTACAGAAAGCCATCGAATACAATGTATACATAAAAAAACTGGTTCCCAACGATAGCGAACAAATACCAACAGTAATGCGGCACTACTGACATCGGTGGACTCATCTAGTTGTAAAGAAAAAATTGGGCTGCCTTTAATTCTTTCCACAACCTGGCACTGTATGTCCGAGGTCATTTCTAAAATTCGCAGACTCACTGTGTCGTTTGACAGCGGGACTGTCTGCAGCTTCTTCGCGGCTGACTCCCCGATTATCTAGCGGCACATATCCACAGCGGCAGGTAGCACCAATTCCTCCGCTATCGTGAAGGCTTTCTTAGTCTGTGCCACACGTCTCGCGACCAAGTAGCTGTCTTTCAATGCACATTTTGAGTTTGTTGTCAAAGAGACGATAGACCTTTTCTGTGTTTGTAGTCCATTTTCTTTTCTTTTGAAGTAGTCGACTGCAGTGGCGGCTCCTGCCAAATTTCTCAGGGGGGCGCAATTGTTGCGATGATGGGTAAGGTTACCGGTTTAGTGGGTAAATAAACTCAAGTCAGCTAGACATTGTCTCATTGACTTACGTACATTTGCATAAAATGTGTTTTTCTGGTCACCTCACATAGCAATACCACCAGTAACCACAAGACAAGGATTGTTCCTCAGGCTACATACTCTACAGTTATTTTGTAGACAGGTCATCATTACAATTAATTTGGCTCTAAAATGACTGAAAAATCCACTGTGGTCAACAGATAAAATGTCATCCATCAGTACCTTTGAATATGAAGAGACCTGTTTTGCCATTGATAAAATAAGTGAGTCATCAGATAACGTTTTATTTAAGGTTCAGCAAATCAAGAACATTTATTTTGTAGCTAGCTGTGTTATTAAACAAAGAAATTATTGTTGCCATTGCCTTCTATTTATAAAGAGCAGTGGAACTGGGGCTGACAATGTGGAATGAATCAAACATTTTGTTTCCATTCAACTAATGGAAAGATATGAGCGCAGTCACGTCCCACACAATCACTGTCCACGTGCAGCTTTGATGTCTCGTGTTTTTCTTACCTCCTCTGGCAGATGACGCATGTCAGTGACGCCAGTGGTTGTCCACGCTGTGTCCCTGCTGACGTCGGGGTGAAATAGAAGACAGGTAGCAAAACAAGGCGTTAGCTAGTTCTCATCCTGTTAACCATGTTTCCCGGTCCTACCAGCTCCGGGGAAACCCCCGCTTATAACATCTCCCTCCTTTTGTAGATGCATGCTTGATGTTTAAATTCGGTCTGTGTGGTCCTACTTCTTTGGTTGCCAATTTATCCTGATTGCTACGACGACTGAACTTTTCTTTTAGCGACGCGATCGAGTTGCTCCCGTTAGCCATGACTGTGACAATGATGTGCCGCGTAATCATGGGTACGGCGTGATTGGACCGCTCAGGTGCACGTGTAACAGCTTACGTATGACGAAATCACGTTAGTGCGAGCCCTCCCGGAAGTCATAGGGAATGCCTAATTTGTACCAACGTACAAATTTCTCGTTTTTTGGTGGATTAGTAGCGTTACTGTCGTTGTCTTTCCGCTTAAGAAACTTTTCCATCACTCCAAATACTACAGTCTAGCGGTTAGCATTAGCTCACCTGTCACTGGGCGTCTCAAACTGATGACGTATGCGGTCGTCGCGGCCCACTCGTATCAAATTGAAAACATTTCACGGCCCAGTAGAGGGCGCGCACGACGCACAAATGGGCCGGGGCCCAATGGTTGAGAGAGTCTATTAAACTTATAAAGCAGAGAATTGTTTCAAATGTGTGTTGCAGAACTCTTCATTCCACATGAATGAGCACTTGGATTCACCTTGTGCCTCTTACCTGGCCCCTTGTTTGGAAAGCACTGCCAAACAGCATCATAAAGAGATGGCCCACATTCCCATACACCGCACACGCTGTATTTACTACTGATGAGCTGTCTGGCAGCCGCACATACAGGAGGCTGCACTTCCTCAGTGTGCAGCCTTGGCACTGGTGCCTCTCCCTGGGATAAAGCCAAGCATGTTCCTGTGCCAGAGATACATACGAATGGGCTTCTCTCAATCTGTAATGGAAACAGGTGGGAAGTTTTAATGTGGCTTGTTTGTCTGTGTGGGTCGTATCACCGTTGTCCATTTACAGTCAATTAAAAATGTTTACTGCTAATGAGATGGAACATTTTCCAACAAGTGATCTCAATGTGCATACTGTAAATCTGCTGCAATTTGAACCAATACTAACAGTGAAAATAAAACATTTTGATGAAATATGTTTTTTTTACTTCCTTTACAGAAGTGTTGCAATATAGCTACATTTCTGCGGATCATATTCCTGAAAACTATTTTAATTTAAAAAAGATTTATATCATATATTTTATACATTTACCAGATTATATTAAATCTAGTAAAATGTACCTTTGATTATAGTTGTTTGGAATGGTCAAACAGAAATACTTTCAATGTTAAGAAGAAATACATTATTTGTACTAACTAAAAGCAGCCAGAATGTGTAGTCACTTGATTTTACAAGTCTGAAATTTCATTTCCTCAAAATCTTTAATTTTTTTTTTTAATAACTCAAATCATATGGAAGCATCCAGAATTTGGGCAGGTGGACAGGAAGAGAAGGCAAGAAGGGAAGCAACAGTTTACAATAAATATATCAGGAAAAGGCAACTGTATTACCTCAGGTGGGATGGAACTGATATATAATATATATATCTACCTTTGCATGAATATTGTCATAAAATGGTGTTTTTAGGAAAAATCATAGCAGAGATTTGTACTGGATAGTGAAACATTTTGTGTATTTTGTATTGAAGTATAGGTTAAAGTACATATATCACGGTGATCAGAAAAATAGAATCACAAAATGTTAAAATAACGTATTTACAACATTGATTAGAGGAAACAGTTTGTAACATAATAATAAGGCAGCCCTTCCAGAAGACGGCGCTGTCGCGTTCACGGCCCACGAGTTCCTCCTTCTTCGACGCTCTTGAACGCCTCCTCTGCTCTCGTCCACTGCAGGTCTGTGGTGGTGGCGGTTTCCCGGGCAACCGACAAACAGTTCAGTTGACAAACCGTCCTTATCATCCTTCAGCTTCTTTCTCATAAAACTCCATTATCTATTCAAGTAAATGTAAGTATTTTTCAATTTTATTTTTCAATGTACACAATTTCAAAAGTATATATATTCAACTACTAAAATCAACACCGGCGACAGCAACAGACTTAACAAGCTGATTAAGATGGCTGGCTCCGTCATTGGCTGCAAACCAGACTCTTTTAAAGTGGTGGTGGAGAGGAGGGCTTAGAACAAACTGTTATCCATCATGGTCAACCACGAGCACCCTCCCCTCCACCTAGTGGACAACAGTATGGAGAGATTGCCTGCCCTTAAGCAAGTACTGCAAGATATAGCCCAAGAGCGGAATGGTGAAAGATGTATTGAGGCTCCAGGTCTGCTGTCACAGGTAGATCTTGACTTCATTGTGCATCTTGTTACCCCCCCCCCCCCCCCCCCCCCCCCCATAAAGTGTTTGGAGAAACAAAACTTCTCTCTGTTATGCTACAGTCTTCATCACTTGACTTTCCAAAAGCTGTTGACTTAGTTGGTGCTTTAGTTCAAACACTGAATGACTTCAGGAAGGAGTCATTCTTTGATAACTTGTGGGATGAGGTGTAGAACATTTCTGAGCAGCGCGATAAAGCAACACAGCCAGCTGCAAAACAACAAAAAAGGCTAAGCTCTAAACCTGGTGAACACTGTAGTGACTACTGTTGGACAGAGAGTCAGAATCAGATAAAGACAGGTTTCATACAGCTCATTGATCAGATGCTCAATGAGCTTAAGAGGCGGTTTTCAAAGACAAACTGGGACATAATGAATAGCATCCAAGCTCTAAACCCCAATAGTGATGTATTTCTGAAAGAGACAGCTGTGTTTTCATTTGCTCGATTGTATGATTCAAATACTGAGGACTTGAGGCATGAACTCCGTCAGTTCAGCCGAATCTTAGAAAGCAAAATACAGACCAGTATGCAGAGAACCTCTAGTAAAGTAGAGCTGGTACTGTTCATAGAGCCATACAAAGTGTTTTTCGAGCTCTGCAGACTCTGCAAAATAGCAGTCGCGATTCCAGTGAGTACTGTTGATAACTGATGAGCTGATGAGAGCACTTTCTCTAAGAGACTGGTTCAGCTCCGCTGTCGCAAAGACAGATACAGGAAATCTTTCCTGCCCACAGCAATAAGACTGTACAACTTCTCACCTCTTATAGTTTCTATCCACTATTGCACATGTTATAGTCATATTTATTTATTTGAGTCATGTTTAAAACAAATACTGCAATATAACTACATTTCGCATATAAACAATCTGAACAAATATCAACAACTAAACAGCTTTAACACCTTTTCTTTGTTCCCACTTTCTCTTTTTCAGTGATGTAAACTCCACCGTGTGCTGCCAGGATTTACTACCGTAAAGACGGAAAAAGCAGTGCAGGTTAAAATAAGACTACCGTAAGTTCAAGGAGAGTTGCGCAGGTAAAATAGAAACGCTCTTTCACAATCTAATAACAGGTCTGAGTCCGTATAGCACGGCTTCTGGGTCCGTACCGGACCGCGGTCCGCCTTTTGGGGACCTATGGTAGATGATCGTAGGCAGTTTTATTCGCTTCAGCTCACTCTTCAGGTGAGTCTGTGCTCTGACTGTGCGCAGCCACCTTCCTTACGCCCCAGCCCCACTATCTATCTATCTTTTATGTCATCAAAGGCTTTTTGATGACTTAGAAGACTTGAGTCTTCTATGTCATCAATGGAGCCTTCTTCATTTAGCCGAGCTGGATTCCAAGAAAAAAAACAGAACTCCAGCTTGATCATGTGGAACAAAGTCTAGGTCCTCAGCAACAGAGATTTCTGACTCCTCATCCTGTTCTTCCTACAGCATCTTTTTGACCACTTATGCCGTGAGTCTGAAATGATGGGGACCAGCCATACTAATACTCTGGATAAAGAAAATCAAAAGCATATTTTCAAATGTATATCAATCAGTCTATTAAGTACATACTTTTATATTTCGAGTTTTATTTAGTTGATCTATCTATGGTTAGCTAGCCAGAAAAGAAACTAGCTAGCTAACAGATACTTAGTGTGGTACATTTTTCTCTTTCTCACTAGGAACAGTGTGTAAAATAAGATTTACATGCATCAGATGTGCAAAAACAGCCTTGTGAAATGTATGGTAGGTGTTCCGAAGTGAATACATACTGTATGTGTCATTTTTGACCCATGTGTGTAAAAGTGATGTAGAAATACAAAATTTCAGTTTGTTTATAAAGTAAGAAAGGAAAAAGGAAAATAATTCTTTGTGTTAATCAAAAACAAGATATTTAACGAACACTTGGAATATTAAATGATAAAATACATTTATTTTAAAAATATAGCAAATAAACACTCAGCCATGCATGAATTAACACAGGAAATGAATACAGGTCATTTTTGACCCATGTTGTGCATTAGAAGGGTAATGATACAAAAAATGATTTTTATTCCAAAAGTAACAAAGGAAAAATTGAAATAAGGATTTGTGAAGATCAAAAACAAACAAATGGCGAATACCTGAAATACTGAATGATGTATTCACTGCAAAGATATACAGTAGAAAATTAAAACTGAGCCGGGTCACTTTTGACCCATTGTCATCAATCTTACTGTGCGCTTGTTTTGTTGAGACCAGAGGTTCGAATCCCTTATCGTTACTTTATTTTTTCTAATCCTTGCTAAAAGTTTATATTGACAAAAATGAAAGACTACGACACAGAGAAATAAACATGCACAGGTTTCTCTTATTCTTTGAGTAACCCGCTGTAGATGAATCATCGTTAAGCATACGCACCTCCTATGGGGACACATATAGCAAACTTTGCAATATGACCACAATCCGTTTTAACATGAAATACACAATCAGTGAATACACTCAGCCAGAGTTGTCATCTTTAGACAGGGTATTTTACTTACTCCTTCGACCGTCACAGTTCCAACAAAGCATGTTGCAAGCAACACAGGACGTCACATGACCTGATTGGCTGGAGGTTTGGTTGGACGTGAGACAATCGATTGCTTTTCCCTGGTATCCCAGATGTTTGATCTGAAATTTTGCAACAGAATTTGTGAACATTGAAAAATAAAAGTGAAAAATTTGAAGACTGAAATTCAGTGGCAAAAAATACTGGATGATGAATGTATAATTCCAATGTAAAAAAAGTCTTTAAAATGTCAAAATCTGATGAGACTGATTTACTTACTTACTTACTTTACCGTTGCTTCTCCCCCGTGCCTTCACTTCAGCATCATGACCGAGGTGTGTGTCAAGGTGGCGCTGCGTGTCCGGCCGCTGCTTCCCCATGAACTCATCCAGAACCACAAGGTATGTGTGCGGATAGTACCGGACTCCACTCAGGTTATGGTCGGCTCCGACCGACTCTTCTCCTTCGACCACGCGTTCGGGCCCACGGCCACCCAGGATGAGGTGTACAACTCCTGCGTCCAGCCGCTGGTCGAGACCCTGCTCCGGGGCGACAACGCCACTGTGTTCTGCTTTGGACAAACCGGCTCAGGGAAGACGTACACGTTCGGAGGAGGGAACCTGGGTAGGTTTTACTGAGAAGCTCCTCAACATCAGTCATTCTGTGATTACATTTCATATCAACCAAAAAGTAAAGAAATCAGTTTGCTTCTTTGCTAAATAATATAAATGTTCCCATAATATACCCCTTTATTCTGCTAAATTTATTTATCTGCAAAGCTTAAGCTCTAACGAGTTTTTAAAAATGTAAATGAAAATAATAAAGTTATTCTAAGTTAGTTTAGTGGTTATCCAATTCAACCATCCAATTTCTACTTCTTATCCAGATTAGGTTTAATCATTATTGAATTAGAGTTGCTGTTGGAGTGATAGTTAAAGAGAGAGAATTATAATTTCTTCCATAACATTAATGAAATAAACTTATAAAATCCTTTTTTTATCCCTATTGGTTTTTGTTGATAGATTTCATACTTTTGGTAGTATTACATTAAAACGTATATACAAGTTAATCTGTGTGGTGTTAAAAAGACGTCTTAAAATATCTCAAATTCAACTTAAACTCACAGGAGAGATTTTACCCAGAATGTATCTGACAAACATTTCACTCTGGCAACGTGTACTTTATTACTGTCTCTTCTTTCTATAACCTCTGTCAGGTGAGGAGGGAGGAATCATTGACCGTGTGGCCGAGAATATGTTCTCGTTGTTGGGGGAGAAGAAGAACAGTGATGGAGTTGAGACAACAGTGCGTGTCACATATTTGGAGCTGTACATGGAGGAGCTGCAAGACCTGCTGGAGTCTCATAACACTGACAAAGAGCTTTTTATCAGGGAGAACGACAAGGGAAACGCAGGTAATGAAAACATCTTTTTGACAATTGTGAACAAATATGAATTTATTTTTTATTTTATTTTGGGGGAGAGTAATGTGTAAAAGCATTAAAAATAATCACTGTGTGGTTCTATGTGTTTCCAGTGGTGGTGGGAGCCAAAGAAATAGTCGTCACCTCAGCAGAGGAGCTACTCTCTGTTGTAGAGGCGGGTAATGTTCTGCGCCACATCAACACCACAGGGATGAATGAGCACTCCAGTCGCTCTCACACCATCCTCACCCTTCAGGTCGTCAAAGGTTTCCCCAACAACAATCCCTCCTTCAAGTCTTCCTGCTCCTCCAAACTCTGTCTGGTCGACCTGGCCGGTTCAGAACGTGCTCAAAAAACAGGCAACCGGGGCTCACAGCTCAAAGAGTCTGCTCATATCAACAGGGGCCTGCTCGCGCTGGGAAACGTTATCCGTGCCCTGGCTTACCGTTCTCGAAATCGCAATGGTAACAACGGCAACAGCACACACATACCATACCGTGATGCCAAGATCACCCGTCTCCTCCAGGATTCGATGGGAGGCACTGCCCATACAGTGATGGTGGCATGTGTGAGCCCCTCTCACCACAGTGTAGCTGAGACTGTGGGTGTTTTGCAGTTTGCAGCTAAGGCTCGTCACATCCGCAACTGTCCGATAGCCACATCCACTCACACTGATGTTAAATTATGTCCTACAAACTGGGACCCTGGCGAGGCTCGACGAGGGGAGCTGGAGTATGAAGTTCAGACACTGAGAGAGCTGCTGAAGGAGAAGCAGCGAGAGATTGAGATGCAGAGGGCAGATGGAAGAGCTGCTGAGGAGGAGAGCATCAAAAAGTCAAGCCAGATGAGGTTGTCTGAGCAAGATCACAAGATGAACCCATACCAACTCCTAACACAGGAGGCTGCAGCTCTGCTCACAGACATCTCCAGACAATCTTTCGGGCAGCGGCTGCAGGATTGGCAGGAGAGACTGGCAGTCGTCGCTAACGCACATCCCATCAATGATGAGGTTAGACATTCAGAGGGGGCTGGAGACCAGGCAGACCATGTTCGAATATTAAAACTCAGACAAGATCTCCAAGGATGCCAGGTAATGATATAAAAGTAAAAAAAGAAATATCACACGGCCATTAGATGAGATAATGTGAACAAATGCAGTAGACGCAGTAGAGCAGTAAGATGTATGGCCAAACAATCCTGACTTAAAATTGAAGAGGGCTGTAATCAATTATAAACTATTCATTAATCTAGGTTAAAAAAAAGTCATATTTTACTCTCTTACCTTTAGGGAGCTCTCAACATAACGAAGCAGCTACTGGAGCAGAAAGATGCAGAACTGAGACATGCACAAAAAGATGTTGAGAAACTTATTCACGAGAGTAAAACCTGCCTGCAGGACTTAGAGGAAGAAAAGGAGCGTAATCGTTTACAGGTGAGAAGTCCGATTGACCTGCTGAGTAGAGAAGGACACTGCAAATAAAAGTTCCAAAGTGACAATGCATGTGTGTGTATGAATGTTTTCAGACTGAACAACTGGTGGACCAGCAGATTGTCATCGATCGCCTTCGCGGCAAGAAGCCCCACTGCGTCCTTCCCAGGATGGTAGGTATAGCTGCACTGTTGTTTTCTGTAGGTGTTTGTGCATGTTGACACAAAGTGTTACTACATACATTAACGTGTGCAGCCACACACTCTGTCGCTCATGGCTCTGTTGTGCATGTTTCTGTCTGAATGCATGTATTTGTAGAGTCACTCCAGTACCCAAGCCTATTCCCTGGAGAGGGTGATGGCCTCCTTTAAGATACGTGGACACCTCCTCCTGGCTGAGCTTGAGGAAAAGGATGAGGTGCGCTGTCCATTCATTAAACAGGCAGAGGGCAAAGATAGCGTTCAAGAGAAGGAGGAGGAGGAAGAGGAGGAAGACGACTGTGTGGGCAAAATGGCATTTAGGTGAGTGTTTGTATAAAATAAGAATTCTGGTTCTTCCTGTGTCAAGACAGCAGTGATGGACTGCAACAAATACAATTCTAGTAATGGCCTGTGAATCACAAAGTTTCTGTTAAATTTCTGCACAAATAGTTACTCAATTATCCAATTCCTGTTGAATGAAACGGTGTGATAACATTTGTTTTTCACTTGCTCTTGCTCTGTAAAGCAGTGTGTGTGTGTGTGTGTGTGTGTGTGGGGGGGGGGGGGGTGCAGGAGTGCACTCTACAATTTTGGCGTCAAGGATGACAGTGTTTTGTGCTGTCAGTCACCTGCCTGTTCAGACAAGGTCAACATTGTCTATGTCACTTTAGCTGCTGCACCTCAGTTGACCTCTCACAAATCATACAAACACTGAATTTTACACCTCTTCAAATTTTGAAGTAGTAGAAACACTGCGACTGCAACTCTCAAAGGATGCGCAGTATCATACATTTTTAAGGTGTAACAGTATTTCCCCTACAATCCTGTTTCCTTGTGTACTGCAGGTACGCTGTCAATAATCAATAATCTTTGATTCTGAAGTCTGCTTTTTATTCCTGTTTCTTAAGGCGTTATTTAAACCGAACATGGACCCACTCGAAGATGAACAGGAATCCATTAGTACAACAGTCTCAGCGAGTCACAGGTGCACTTAACTTGTATCTGACTTCATTTCACAGTCTTTTGTTTCCTTGTCCTGTTTTAATTAGAATTTCATATCTAAGAAGCTGTTTAGCTTTTTATAATAAGTTACAATTTCTTCACAGGGACTGAGGCAGACCTTGCCAAACAAAGCCATGTGAGGAAGGGTGGACTGAGAGCCGGTGTAACTCAGAGAAGGATCCAAGATCTGTCAGTCACCATGGTCATGGGATTGGAGCTCATCAAAGAGCTGGACAAAACGGGTGTGGTGCTGTCATTACTGTATATTCCTGTGTCTGTGGATTTTCTCTTCATGTCATTTGGAGCAGTTGAGCCCTTCATGTGATTTGATTGTGCTTCAGAGCGTTTAGAAAAGTATAAACCGTCAACCACGGTCTCAATGAGGGAGGAAAAAGGCATTTGAAGTCTCAGATAAACTCTGAGGACAATCTACCTCTGGCAGTGTATTTATTTGAATCTTCTCTATAAAGTTGTGATTTTCGTCCTGACAGACAAAGAGATCCAAGCAGTGGAGAGATGTGTCAGACAGAGTCAAGACGGCAGAGAAGCTGGCATACTGGCAAAACTTTCAATGCACAGCCGGCAGGTCCGATCAGAGGTGTATCGCAGCCTGCAACACACAAGTCTGCAGAGGGAACAGATTCAGACCAGCCTCGGGCAGCAGAGACAGACGGCTGACAACAACACAGAGCCTGGACCGAGTGGGGTTAGTTGCACACTTTAAAAAGTAACATCAAACATGTCTAGTTGATGCAACAGGAAAAGTATTGTGTCAAGCTCTATGCACGTTTTGTTGATACAAACTTTTCAAACTTTTTTAGTTGATGGGACAAAAATTAACAAATTCCAGAATTTGTTTTTTTATGTTTTATATGTGATCACTCTAGTATCTATTCCACAGCCAGTTAAGGTAGTAAATATTCTGGAGAGACAATGATTTATCCACACTGAAAGTGATTGACAGAAGAGATTTGAGTGTTTGTTTGCGGGAAAGGTCAAACAAAAAGACGTAACTGTTTGATATAGAAGCAGAATACATTTTTAAAG
The DNA here is from genome assembly GCF_009819705.1 of Hippoglossus hippoglossus. Taxonomy (NCBI): domain Eukaryota; kingdom Metazoa; phylum Chordata; class Actinopteri; order Pleuronectiformes; family Pleuronectidae; genus Hippoglossus; species Hippoglossus hippoglossus. Next base: position 11,468,317 of record NC_047159.1, on the reverse strand, counting down.
TTAGATTTTTTAGTTTTTCACTTCAGAAATGCATTTTTCTTTTGTGTACAAACTCTCCTCACTATGTCACTTGTTCTATCTTCTGAATTTTTTGTGTCATCTCCCTCCTCCTCTTTTGGCTCTTTCTAACCCTCCTCACACTCCACACGTCCTTGTCCTCGCTGTAGACACATCACGGCAGTTGGTTGGAGCAGCATGAGGAGCTGGTGCTTCAGGAGCAGGCAGAGCTGCAGGAGCTGCAGGAGGAGCTGAGGAGTAGAGAGGAGGTGGTCCAGCGCAGAGAGACCTGTCTGCAACAGAAAAAACATTTGGAGGTCAAGAAGCTGCATACCAGCAAGGTTAGTATGTGTAAAGGTTTTGAACATAATTCACCCACATGTCTGTTTATCAATCATTGGTATCTGGAAGTTTTTCTTTATCTTTAACTTTTCAGGCTCTGAGTCAGAACCTGCTGCGTGTGTCTGTGCAGTTGGAGTCTGTGGAGGAGAACCTGCGGAGCAGTAGCAATACAAGGCGGACTACAGGAGTCACCACAGAGGAACTGGAGAAGGAGAGAGAAAGGCTTCGAAAGAGGAAAGACGCTCTGGAGGCACAGCTGACGGAAAACGGAGGACTTACTGTGACGGTCAGAAACAAAGAAAACATATCTGACGTATTAAAAATAATCTGATGGATATGATCGATAGATTTCAAAGGTTTTGGAACATAAAACTAAACTAAATATCAGTGTGCACTTTGATATTTTGTTTCTCCTTATATAGGAGAACCATTCCCTGTTCCAGCTGGAGGAAGCTATTGAAGCTCTGGATGCAGCTCTGGAGTTTAAAAACGACTTCATCCGGGACATACAGAAGAAACTGTCCATCACCGACTCATCGTCCTCTCAGTCACAAAACACTGAACCTGCTCAGCTCTGTGGTGTCAGCAGGAAGCTGAAGCAGCTCTCGCCGCCTGAGGCTTTGGAGCTGCTCGTCAAATATTTCAACAAGGTAAAATAAGAGACCCTCAGCTCTACATACAAAGCCAACAAGCTTCCTTTACACTGTTTTCATTATTTCCTTTAAAATTAAATTTGATTCTACAAGTGAAACTCAGGTTTCTGAGTGAGTCAGCACTCAACCTGAGTGCTGACTTCTTTTTTTTATTCCAATTGAGATTTTCTCTCACACTGTTATTTATATACCATTGCTTTCTCTCCATGTGATGTGATGTGAGTAAAATATGAGTCAGAAATACAGCAGAACTGTATTTGTAATGTTAATTCAATTGCACCCCTCTGCCTCCCTAATGCTCCCCTCTCAGCCCTCCATCTTTCTTCTGATATCATTTTATCAACTATTACTATTGTCCTTGTTTTTTCTCTGCAGGTTTCAAAAGGGTCAGCCAGTGTCTTTGTTATTACACTGTGTAATAATATGTTCCTCTGCTGTGTTGTCTCACTCTCACCCACCATTGCCATCCTCTTCAGGTTGTTTGTCTCCGTGAGACAGAGCGCCATTTGCTTATACGTTGTAAAGAGCTGGAGCTTGATGCTGATGAACAAGAGTGGACAATGAAGAAGATGAAGACCACCATGCAGTATCTGGCCCTGGATGCAGACCGCAGGCTCATACAGCTGCACATAGATTACCAGAAAAACATCCAACTACTCCTGCAGGAACTTCAAAGTGAGGAAATATGCCACTGTACAGCACTTTGAATTGCTCTGTGGCTGAATGCTGCCATATAAGTTAATTTGCCTTGCCATGATATTTGTGAAGAAATGTTGTTTCATAATTGTTTTTTTCTGTGTGTGTGTAGAGGATGAAGCAAAACAACAGGCTCTCCAAGACAGACTGCAGCATGTGGAGAAAGAACTATTTTACTACAAAAGCTCCTGTCGGCAGCTCAAAAAGAACCTCAAAGAGCATTTCAGTGGCAGCCCAAACCCTGACGTTCAGCCCTCACAAAAACCTGAGCACCACATGCCTGATGACAACCACATACAAACACACAGATGTGTGGCTAGTGAATGTGAGGAAAGGTTTGAGATGACACCAGTTCGTTTGAATCGCAGGGACCTGAGACAGATATTCCCAGCTGACCTGCAGATATCTGGTTCTGCCACAAGCAGGCGACAGTCTGCTGTGGAGACTATCTCAGAGGCAGTACTGGGGGACTCCTTAGAAGTGGCCAGACCTGCAGACAACACTGCAACCTTCTGATAATCTTGTGTATAGTCATAAAACAGTAGCTCACCTTATAGTTATCACCAACGCCTCTGACTGAACTGATTACACTCCCTTTACAACCACTGTTCATTATTGAGAATATAGGACCAGATGTTAAATATCCCTTGTACGTTTGAAGGTCATCTGCACAATTTAGGTTACCAACTACCAGTAGATGTTAGCAGGTGTTAGTGGTCACCAGCGGATGTTAGGGACATGCACCTTAGCCTTAGCGCCATCAAATTTGGTGTGGCTTGTAATCGATGATACAGGCTGAACTTGACAGTACGTCAGAAGGTAAATCTGACTGGCAACTGGTTTGTATGGCAGTACTATGAAAGCTATGTGGCTCAGTAGATGAGACACCATTAGCTCTATGGCTTTTTTAACTAAACAATTTCTCTTTTTGAACATAGGACAAGATGGAGAATACGTAATTTACGTTCTGCCGCACTAATTAATGCCTACTGCCAGTAGATGTTATCTGATGTTAGTGACCACCAGCAGATGTTAGGGACATATCTTCAGTTGTGTACCTTAGTGTCATCAGGTGTTTTGGCCTTTTAATCACAAGACACCCTCTTCTAAGGCAGGCCCAGTGCAGGTTGATCAGACCTGGGTGCATGTACTTATCATCCGGGGGCCCATTTGGGATCTTTCCTCCTGATCCAGAGCCATTGGCTGCAGCGTTCTGCAGTATGCAATGTTTATTTTATGGTCTGGCGTAGGACCTGTCCATGAATGCCCAGATCTTTCAGAGAAAACATCTTCAACATGTTGTTAAATATTGTTAAATCTCTATGTAATGTTTCCCCTAACCCCTAACCCCTTATGAGGAGAATGGCTATGTTGTCCACCTGTAATCCAAAGCACTGATTAGCACTTAAAGCGGCCTCTAATACAGCATGTTTACTGCCCTACAACAGTAATGTGTTTCTTATGCACTTGATTTTTACTGTCTGTGTGGACTATGTACCTTTAGCTACACTTTACGTTGTCAGCTGTGTGAATTATTTATTGTATGTGTGGCTCTATTGCAGTAAAACATATTAAACTTATGAAGCAGAGAATTGATTCAAATGTGTGTTGCAGAATTCTTCATTCCATGTGAATGAGCACTCAGATTTACCTTGTGTTTCTTAAAAAGGACCCAGCCCCTTGTTTGGTAACCACTGCAATAAACCACCCATCTGTATAAAGTGGTTCACCCTCAACCAGGAGCAAATGTAAAGCTTTCAGATTGTTCCAGTATAAAGAGTAGAGTAATTTCATATAGTAATTGTTTTTTACCTTTGATACATTTTACATTACAGTTAACACATATATACTTTAAAGTATATTATACTAAATAAATCAATTATTTACCTTAAAAAACACTGATTCTGAGTAGCTTCAAAGTTGTGGTGAATGGTTTTGTGGGGCTACGTTTTCATTAAGTTTAGGAGTGTAAATTAATTTGTACAGGTTGTTACAACTTAAGCTTGTTTTTGTACAATGGAAGAATTTACACAGTCAAGTAAAGTAGATCCTATATGTTTTCAAATGGAGAGAAAGGGCCGGTGCAGGCAAATGCCCTAACAAACAACATGAAGTTATTTATTATCAACATTTTTACAGGTATTTTTAGAATCATCATGAGTTTTTATTTCCAGGGACATCTTGAGCTCAGATGCCAATTAATATGCATATATAATATTTAGAAATAATACATAATACATTGCGGATCTTGCCTGAGAATGATCATATTTTTAAGTTTTCTTCAATGTAAGTGTATTTTACGCATACATTTTAGTTACATGTTATAGTTCAAAGCAAACATAAAACACCGACAAATAATTCGGCGTGCTTTATTTTTCAAAAAAAGTGAACAAACACACGCTAAAAGTGGGGTTCAACGTTTTTCTACAGTATAACAGGTTTAACTGACTGAATAAATGTCTGTTAAACGGCAGATTCTACACACACTCTGATTGGGCGACCTTCTGTCAGTCAAATCTGGTCCCACCAATCAGACTCCCAGCCCTTTTTTTTTTTTTTTAATCCTTTTTGGCTCCTCCGGGCTCCTGTAGTCAGACCGTCGCTGAAAGCAAAGCATCGGTTTAAAGCCAGTTCCGTCACGAACAGGTGAAAGTACTCTTCAGCAACTTTAATGTGAGTAACCGCATTTTAAAAACAACCCAGCGCGTGTGACAGATACAGAATGTGAACGGGAACCCACGTTCGTGTTTTTGACCGGCAGCCAGGTCTACTTTTGTACTTGTTCAGAAGCTAACACAACCGGCTAAGCCCCTTTGATAGTTAGCTAGGTTAACTCACGATGCTAGCTGCGCCTGACACTACACTGTTAGCATCAGTCCACTTCACAACTCTTGATTCATGTATCCACATCACGCCTCTTTTGTTTTCCACACGATCTGCTGCTCTAACTGAAGCTGCTGACGACACATTGTTAAGAGACGGCACCGGGGAGCTAACTTGATGTTTTACAACTCGTCTCCACTGATTTCTTATCTTCTATCACCAGTTTCCACTTCAGCTATGACATCGTCTGCCATGATCACCGTCCCCACCACGGCCTCCCGTTTCGCCCTGCTCCAGATTGACTCGGATTCGGACTCCGACACATCCGAGCCGGGGAAGACTGGCACCAAAGGCGGACGGGACTCCTCCGGGAAGCCCCGGCAAGGGAAGGCAGGAGCATCCGGGGGGAAAGCGGCTCAGGCCAACGACAAGAAGAAAGACAAGAAGAAGAAGAGGAAGGAGCAGCAGCAGAGTGAAGCGAACGAGGTGAGTGACAAAAGCATCTGATGAACCTCAGCTCCATTAGTGTGTCTGTGCTGTGTCACGGCATCACACATGACGTCAGCGTGTGACAGACATGATTCTGTTCCTGTTGTTTCACTTCACTTGAAATGAAACCACAGAGGGAGATGTCGGCATTTGTGTTTTCCCCTCAGCTGTTTAGTACAGGTGCTGGCATTATTTCATAACATGAACACAAGCAGCATTTTTATTCAGGTTTATTACTCCTCGATAAGACATGAAATGTTCTCTTACAAAAGCCTTCAGTTAGCAAAAACACCCATAATACTCTTTTTTAACTGAAGCGACTGTTTGCATTTGCGACTGTTTGCATTTGCATCAGTCAGGTAATTGAATGGGACAAATATTAACCAGTTTCAGCACGTGAGGATTTGCTTATCTTAATGTTTACATTGTGATTGAAATAAGAGTTTCAGACTGTTGGTCTGAAAACCACGTCACTCATTTCAGTATGTTTCACATTTTATTGACCAAACACCCACTGATGAATTGATACAACAAGATATTGAATAACAAGCACTGACATTTTGTGTAAGTTGCTGCCAAACTGAAAATACAGATGAGAATGGATAAAATTGTAATTCACTCTTGGGTCAAATTACTCTGCAGTAGGCATGGGGTTTTATTGGCTCTGGCTCCGATCAGCATTGACGAAAACATGATACCTGTGTCACCACTAATTTCTTCATCTATTTTATTTTGGCGGTCTAGATGCTGACGTTCATATTACAACACCCGGTGAAGGGTCTAACTCTGCTGCTGTTTATACACACACATGCAGACGGCTTCAAAAGCCATCAACTGAACAGAGTCGTAGTTCATAACAAAGCAATAATGTCATTTTAGGTCAGTGTTTGAATTAAGTCTTATCCTTCTATCTTTCAGTTACGTAATCTGGCGTTCAAGAAGATTCCTCAGAAGTCCTCTGGCCCGCCTCCATGTATGACACTGTCAGGAATAGCCAGCGAGCTCCTCAGCACTGAATCCGGCGACCACACTATACCCTCAGGTGGATGGCAGCAGTGGAAGCAGAGGGATGAGCAGGTAAGACAGAACTACTACTCCCATAATAAATGTGTTAGTCAGTCAGGATAACCAAAGAACCACTGAGAGGCAACATTATTTTTGGACGTCAGCAGTAGAGGAGTGTGTGCAGCAGTATGAGCCAGGAGCAGGATATTCTTCAAACCAATTTATTGATTTTAGATCCATTTACTAAACTCTAAGCCCTTCTCCTGTTCTTTACTGAAAACTTGTATTTTATCTTTCCTGGATATAACTGCATTGCAGGCAGATCTTCCTCAATCGTGTGTTCTTATTCGAGTGTTTTCCTTCACTCTCCCAGATAACCACTGAACTTTATGAGGCAGACTTGGAAAAGGCTTTGATTCTCAGTAAACTGGAATACGAACAACACAAACAGGTACCTTGGTTGCATACACACACTAGTATATGAAAGCAAAGAGAAACTTTAAATATCCACTTAATAAGTCCTGCTTTGTGGAGATCCTGTTTCTGAGGGCCATTCGTAATGGAAAAAATATAGTAAGCTGCTGGAAGAATGATCGGGAAACTCGCAAGTTTAAAGCAGAAGCACTTAATTGACGCTCGAAGCATTGAGGAGAGAAGAGTTGAGCAATACAAGTTCACACTGTGTAATGCCTCCTTGAACTGGAGGCTGTCCTCTGCAGGGTGTATTTAAACCCAAAATGTCCTCACATGGCACAGACTTACTCTGTAGATCCCAATGACCTCTGTCCCAATGAGAGAGACACAGAGAGGCTGTCTGTTTGTTATGGCTGTCCACCTTATCAGTAAGGTCAAAGCTATCCATGAGACAGACGATGAACCATCTACCTTATCAGTAAGGTCATAGCTATTCGAGAAACAGTCAGGAAACTATCTTTCTATACGAGAGAAACTAAATGTGTGCACATCAAGGCAAAATATACGAAGGTGCAAGACCAAAAGTCATTTACAGCAGCATTTACAAAAGTAATTATAATCTAAAAACCTGTACTTAGCTTAAGTCCATTGATGTGCTTTCATTCTGCAGGACAACACAAACACGTCCTCGCCAAAGTCACGGGGAGGAAAAGAGAGCGGAGGGAAGAAGGACAAAAAGAAAAATCAGCAGGCAAAAGAGAAAAAGACAGTTTCTCTGCAGGACTTCCAGGCTGAAGGCACTGCAGGTGAGAGAAACCTATTCTCCACTCTCAAAAGCTGTGAAACTAGGAGCTTGTATGCTGCGGTTTGTGTTCCTGGGGCCTGTTGAGCTACAATCAATGACTGTTTTCTCTGTAGGACTGAAGAAACTGTATTACGTGTGTTAGATAATAGTAATATCATTGTATTTTGTCTCTTTGCAGAACATCCAAGTAAGAAAGAGGTGAGCAAAAATATGCACTGTATAACTATACAGCAACTACCTATAAAGAATATTTACACGCTTTTATTCCGGGTTGAATACTGTATGTGATGTGGCAATCAACTTGAAACACTGACTATATTCCCATCCAGGACGCCAAAGCAGCTAACCTGGCTCTAGGAAACGGGCAGGATGAGAGATTTTTTAATAAACTGGAAGATGACGTCAGTCGGATTATCCAACAGGAAAAAAGACGCGAGCAATACACTAGCAATCAGGGACAAGAAGTCAACACATCCACAGAACACGAACCGGTGAGTGGACAGACAACAAATACTCCTGTGTTTATTTGTTTTTGACGTCAACACAGCTGACTAAAAGATATGTGTGCACATTTTGCAGTGTTTGACTAAATGCAACATCATTCAAGTATCGTTGGGTTTTCCTTACTCGGCTGGTGTTTGTGGAAAATTAAATTTTTTATAAAATTGTCTCGATTTGTTCTTTTTCTCCCCGTCATTCCTGTCAGGACCCCCGGGCAGAGCAGCTGAAGTACGACCTGGAGAAGAAAGACCAGGAAATCGATAAGCTAAAAAAGACAATCTCACAGTGGGAGGTCAGCAGTCATGAGCAGTTACTCATTCTGTAATTTCTTTGGCAAATTAGAATTTTACCCATGGTGTTATAAATATGGAAATATAAATACAGACCAGCTAATTTCAATAGAAAGTTACATCGCAGTACATAGAGTATGTGTTTCGAAGGTGCATTATGCAGGATTTGTCATGATTCAAAGTTGGGTTCTGGTCAAAATGGAGTGGCAGAAGAAAAGATCTGAGAGCAGAAGAAGAAATTCCAAGCTCAGTTGTTTCACGTGAACAGAAGCAGCGTGTCCATGAGGAGTAGAGTTAAAGATGGAGTGCAGGAAATCTAAGCACAAGCAGGGTATATTCGAGTGCAAGCGCAACCTTTGAGTGAGAGCATAACAAAATCTGACTGTGAAATCAATAAGTCCTGCTCTGGAACTGAAACACCACGCGCTTGAACAAAGATAGGGTAAAAATACCTGGAGACAGATAACATCGGTGGCAGAGTGTGGTAGAAAGTAAATAAGAAAGGGAGCAGTGTTGGCAAGCAAAGTCTCTTTTTGGTTACTTTTCTGTTCTAAAGCAGCAAGAAAAGCCCACACCCAAGCACAACCCTGTGGGACGCTCCCACATGGCCAGAGACCAGTAGTGATAAAAATGCATCAACAAGTTCAAACTTACTTCTTAAAGCACATCTGTATTATAAACCTGCTTTTCTGTTGTGGCAAAAAACTCTTTAAAGGCAACAAAAATGTGTATTTTCTCCTTCTCAACTCTGCAGGTGAAATACAAAGAAGTGAAGGCAAGAAATTCCCAGCTGCTTAAAATGCTCCAGCAGGGAGAGAGTGAGTTGAATATCACTAGATAGCCTTCCTTCCTTCCTTCCTTCCTTCCTTCCTTCCTTCCTTCCTTCCTTCCTTCCTTCCTTCCTTCCTTCTCTGTCTTTCCACTTCTGTTCTTTCTCAATGAATAATCAATGTGGTCTGACTGACTTAAACTTCTTTTAATGATCTTTCTAATATCTCTCCCTCAGTGAAAGATAAAGCAGAAATCCTTCTACAGGTAGAGGAGCTACTACACATAAAAGAAGAACTGTCATCACAGGTGTGTTATCATGAGATAAAATGAAGAGAGAGGAATATGTCCAAGTCAGATATTTGCACATTTATGTGAATATTAATAATTGTTATTTCTAGGTATCATTACTGCACGGCGCCCTCGAGCAAGAAAGATCTAAAATCAAAGGTCTGCAGTCAGAACAACCGAAACATCAGGTGAGAGCACAGAAAATCACTCACTGTCTAATTTAATGGTTTCTTCAGTCGTGTGTGGAAACTAAATGTAACCAAAACCAGGGAGAATCAAGGCTTTATTTTAATAATCTAAGCACACAGATTCAGGAGCATTTAAGATGTGTCCATATTCACTTTTGCTATTGAAATGGTGGAATCAAATGTTGCTGCACCAGGTGCACAATTCAAAAGGGTTATTTATAAGTGTGTAAATCACAGAACCATTTCCTGTTCAGATCTGTGTGTGTGATAAGCAGAGTATACACACTGTGCACCTGCCTATCTGAGTTTATGTTACCATCTTTATAAGTTGGCCTTAAAATCCCAGTTTAAATTCAGTGCCATTTCAGACCAGGTTTTTGTTTGTCAGTTGCACAGTTGCTTTCTGTTGACTCAAGATAACAACAGTGTATTTGACGACACCAAGTGTGTGCAAAACTACTTTCTCATACTTTTAAGTAATGCTGTTCTTTCTCTTCCTCTGTGGTTGGCAGGGAAACAAAAAGGGGAGAAAAGGAGCCGAAATGGATCTATGAAGGCTCCAAAAGAAAAGACCTGAATAATAAAATCAAACAGATGAACAAATGAAGAAAAACATTGCTGATCATAATAAGAGTTCTGTAATAATTTTGGTTGTTTTTTTTTTTAGCTTGAACTCTGTGTCAGCATATAATGCATGCCCCCTTATTTACAAACACACTCCAGGATGTATTACACAGCTGAACAAGAATTAAAGAAGCTTTTAAAAGTGACTTAAGTTTTTAAAGGTTGTGCTGAAATGGTGGCTTTGCACCTACAGTGCTTCCCTCTGCAGGTGTGAGACTGCCATTACATATCGAGTGTTGAAAGCTGTGTGCCTGACCTTTGTTTGGGTTTCAATGCCAACATGACAGATGGTAAGTTTATGTTTTTATTTGTGTTTTTTTCTCACTGTTAAGTAAATAAAATACTTTTTCAGTGAAAAAAATTCCTGTTTTTTTATTATTCATATTTTGTTTTCAATGTCAAGATTTTAGAAAAGTGCCCAAAATGCAACAGTGCTAAACCAAATTGTATTTCTTAAAAAAATAAAAATAAAGTAAATTCACAAATAGCTTACAGTGGAACTAAAATAAACAACAAATGCTAGAATTTATGATCAAAGTGATAAATACCAAATTTCCGTAAAGTAAAATAAACAGAATATTGACTTATTTAGCAAGTTTAAAATATGGACTCATTTGTAGGGAGTTGTTTTTAGGTTAAATACATTGTCTTACGAATTGCAGATTAATTTGTGGGCTACTATTTCTTTAAATATGATTAGGATACATAGTGAGATAACTACATCTAAGTGTAAAGATCTGTAAATTATAAGCAGTAGCACGTCAACATAATATTTAGGTTTATAAACACCTCCCTGCACAGTAGCTGGCAAACCTCCACACAACTTTCTGCAGAGTCACGGGCCAGACGCGCTCCTCCTCCTCTTCCTCCTCCTCCTCCTCCTCCACGGCCCCGGGACTGTGCGCTGCAGGTCCGTTCATCTCCATCGTCAGCCCGGACTGAGAGATGTCTGTGAGGGATGAGCTGGGAGCATCGGGTGGATGTCAGAGCAGCACCGACATGATCCACGTTGCCGTTAAAAGTGTCAGTGAGAGCAGAGACTTCACGGTCCCATGCGACTGCACCGTCAGACAGGTGAGTCACAGACCCAGCGCTGCGTAAACACTTGTGCGTAAAGATGGTTGCTTACATCACCGGCGTGTGTTTGTGTGTTTGTGTGTTTGTCAGGATTACGCAGCTATTTTTTTTATGATATTCAATATTGGACTGGATCTGAACCTATGGGGGCAGATCAAAGAATGACTTACCTCTTAAACATTGTCCGGCTTTTTATATTTTCTTTGAGGATAATTGAGGGATCTTGATGGAAAACAATCTCATGTTTAGGGGACTCATATTTGTATAAAATTTGGTGCATATCCAAATAAAAATCAGGCTCTAGTGAATGTGGTTTAAGGGGACTTTTGGGCCTTGGTGGAGGTATAGCCACTGTCCTCTCTTCTAAAATGTTCAATAGATTGCACTCTGATTTAAACGCTCTCAGTCGGCTACCAATGCTATCTTATTGTTGTGTTTTGTGTGTGTACAGCTGAAGCATGATCTCTCGGATAGGGCGGGGGCCTCAGCAGAGCAGCTCCTGCTGATCCACTCCGGCCGAGTCCTCACAGAGTCTCAGATCCTGAGTCACCTTAAAGGGAAGAGTGATGCTGTCAGCCTCTGCATGATCCGAAGGTACACACACACACACACACACACACACACACACAGCCTAATTCTAACCCTAACCCTTAAAACAAGTCTTAACCCCCAAAGAGTCCATTGAAGGGGGGGTCACAAAGTGAGGAACGGCCAAAATGTCCTCACTTTCCCAAAATGTCCTCACTCCGTAGGTTGTAGACTCAAACCGGTCCTTACAAAGATAGCTGTACAAGAGCACACACACACACACACACACACAGACACAGACACAGAGAGAGAGAGAGAGAGAGAGAGAGAGAGATGTGCCTCCATCACTTCAGAGGACATTGACTTACATTGATTTCCTACCACTACTCTCCTGACCCTAACTGTCACCTAAACCCAACCTAATAACCTTAAAACATGTCTTCACCTTAAAATGTAATGATTAACATTATGGAGACTTGTCCTCATACTGTGACAGGATTTAGGTCCCAACAACATGAGTAAATGCTTTGTACAGTTTTGTCATTCACTGGGAGACTGGGATTGAACCAAACCACCGACCTTCTGAGACGTGGATGACCCGCTTAACTTCATCATACACACAAATGCATTTCCTCTTCAGTAAAGTGTAAACTCTACAAAACTTGAAGGCTGTGTCCTGAAAACAGTGAGGACGGTGAGTTTAAAAGGTCATCTGCATTTTTCAAATACAGAAAATGTCCCCCAATGTCCCCCATTTTGGTCAATGCTTATTACTTTTGATCAAAACTATTAATCAGAGGGAAATTGTTTTGTTTCTGTAATATCACTGCCAAATCCAATCTGTCACTGCTTCTGTTACATACAGACCTGCATCAAAGTATTTTTTTAAAACCATATTTCTGTTAAGTGGCATCAGACACATTTTCTGGAGTAAAATATACTTTTATTTTTGCCACTGTTTTAGTATTATTACATTATCTGAAACTAAATTAATCTGATACTATACTATCAGTATCAAAAATCTAAATGATCTATGCAAATATCATAAGCCAGACATAAGATTAACACGTGCTAATCAGGCTCAGTTATTTCTTGTCAGGCCTCAGTGTTCCTCTGCTGCCGCTGATCTGTCCTCGGAGACGATCCACCAAGAGCTCACAGATGTTCTCGACCCTGATCATGACAACCTGACGCCATCTCCCATCTCTCCCCTCTGCCTGGGTAAGAACCGCAGACCACACGAACTCCCCTCAACTCTCAGTCTTCATCGCTCCTCTCTATCTGGGCTCACACTGCTGCTGTGAGGTACTAAGATCATACTCCAGTGTATTATGGTATTTACATACTCCTGCTCTTTTGATTTGATCTTGGTCCCACAGTGGACAGTCTTGGCCTGGCAACAGGCGAGTCTGGCTTCTTCCCTGCACTCCAGCACCAGATGGAGAAGCAGCTGTTGGATAACCCAGAGATGATGCGTCGTGTCCTGGGCAGCCCTTTGGTGCAGAGCATACTCTCTACTTCCAGCCCCCAGATAACCAGACAGCTCATTCTGTCCAATCCTCAAATCCAGAATCTCCTAGAGACAAATCCAGAGGTGGGAGACATGCTCAACAACACAGACATCATCACAGAGGTGGGTATTAAGTACTAATTTGTTGAGTGTCAGGGTTGGTTTTATACAGTGTGCATGAAAGAATGCGTCCCTTTGCCAAGCTACTACTTCTACTACTTCTACTACTTCTACTCTATCACTTTGATAGCCGAAGATTTTCTACAATAAAATGGTGCAGGATGGAGAGAAATCACTACACAATTGCACGTTTCCATTAAGTAATTTGAATTTTTACTAAAAAACATAAAAATGGACGTATGGTTCAGGATTTGCAAAAGGTGTTTCATGAAAAGCCGTACATACATTGGAGAGTTATTTTTGACCATTTACAAATTACCTTCTGGTTAAAAAGGAAAAAAGGCCATTTTAATTTCACTGATACTTGACCATACTGTATTTATTCCTTCTGAAACGATTTCTCAGATCCATGAGTCCAATATCTTCTTGCTCCTCCTTCCATTTCCAGGTGCTGGAGCTGGTCAGAAACCCTGACATGATAGAGGAAGTGATGTGTAATGAAGACCGCGCAATGGACGAGTTGAAATCAGAGCGAGACAACCCTGAACCCATCAATGGGGACTCTGATGGCCTCCTGAAGACTGAAGCAGAAATACAGGAACATGATCTCAATCTATCACAGGTAGAACTCTTAAAATAATGCTTTTCTTGAATTATCTTTTTTTCATGTATTTAACCTGCTGTTGAGTTTTCTGTACATGTTCTCTCTCTCTCTTTTCCAGACAGGAGGACCCCAAGTGGAGACTATATCATCTGGGAAACAACAGGCCCCCAAAGGAGAAAGAAACCAGAGACCGTTGTTCTCCAGTCAGTCCACAGATCCTCTCAGAGACCTGACTGCCACACCCACAGCTGACCCAAACCCTCAGAGCACTGTCACTGCAGGCAGGAAAATACACAGCCACATGCTTCAGCTGCAGAATCAGTAGTTCCTTCCTGTATTCATGTCTGTATCTTTTTACAAAACCAATCCAGCAAATCTACAATAACAACATACCTGTATAAAGGTGTTGTACACAGATCATCGTTTTCAGTCAGCTAAACTATAATCACTTTTAAACATTTCTTTCTGCTTTTATTCATTTCTTTTTTAATCCACGGCCTCAGGCATGCAGTCCCTGCTGGAGGAGATCACGGCCAGTCCTGGTCTGATGGAGAGCCTTCTCTCTGGGCCGTACATCAGCAGTCTTCTGAACTGCCTCGGCCAAAACCAGGATCTGGCTGCACAGGTGAGTCTGACATGTAACACAGTTTATTATAGAGCGGGCATTACGTATTCATATATTATAAACGTATATTTCAATATAATTAATATGTAACGTATTACCTCCGCCAATTGAGGTTAGGTTTTTACCTCTGTTTCCAGAAACTACTGGATGGATTGCTGCCAAAATTGGTGGAAGGAAGCATTAAATTGGGGTGTGGATCAGTGGATTTTCTTTAGGGTGTTTTCCCACATTTTTGTTGAATTAGGGTTAGGGATCTTGACAAAAAAATGTTGTGACTGTGAATGAATCTGCGTAATTTGGTGCAGGTCCAATCAAAAATCCAGATCTAGTGAACTTAATTTATGTTAAGTGCCATGCAAGTCTTTTTAGGTTTTGCTATTTATCAGCATCTGACTTGCTGAACAATCCCTTAGGGCGCTATGCAGAGATTTGAAACTGGTCTGCAATCCCGCCACCTTCACTTCTTGTTCACATATCCTGATAATTTCTCTTTCAGATGCTGCTGAGCCACCCTCTGTTCTCAGGGAATCCTGAGCTGCAGCAGCAGATGAGACAGCAGCTCCCTCTCTTCCTGCAACAGGTTTGTTTATTCTCTCTACTCCTCTGCCATCTCTGACACATATGATGATATGAATACGGCGTATTTGAGGCTTTGACTGTTGACTAACAACACATCTGTTTTAAAGGCCCTTGTAAAAACTGAATAATCACTTGTTCAGAAACAGTTGTCAGAGTTGTAATCTGCTGTCGAGAAATCCCTGCACAGTCTCCATTGCTCACAGTTGTCCGTTATGTGCAGATGCAGAGTCCGGAGCTGCTGTCGGCCATGTTGAACCCCAGAGCCATGGAGGCTCTGCTACAGATCCAGCAGGGACTACAAACTCTGGCTGCAGAGGCTCCCGCCCTCATACCTGCGTGAGTTAAAACCATAGACAGTATATTAAGATGGATGACATGCCAAAGTGTCTTGATCAGCAGTGTAGTTCATAAACTCTGCCTCCTCCATGTTAAAAGATGAGACATGGGCCAAAGTAAAAAGTTTTGTCAAAAATTGTTTCTGTCATTTTAGGTCGTTCTTATCACACTGTATTTATTTTGGTTTTAATTAGTTGTTTGACACTATAAAAACAGGGTGAAACATCATGATTGACAGCTGAGACTAACTTCAGATTGGTCGAGAACGTGTGTCATCTGGACTTCAATATCGCAGCGTTCATACCCAGGATATTTTAGCTTCATTTCCGGATAGTGGCAGGACGGAGATGCATCGTCTGTCTTTATACACAGAACAGAACAGTATGTACATAACAGACGGTTCACCTCACACTAAAGAGATCTTTTTTTCTGGTGGTTTATTTTCTGGGTAAACATTTGTATTTTATAAAACCTTTTGTATTTTTTTTTTTTTTTAAATAAAACTTGGGTGACGCTGCATATCTTCCTGCAGGGCTGGACTCGGAAACACTGGAGCCAGGGTTGATGTTGCCCCTGAGCTCGAATCCAACTCTTTCCTGAACAGCCACTCAGGAAATTGTCCTCCGGTTGCCACGGTGACAGAGCAGCAGCAGACGTTTGTGCAACAGATGCTGCAGGCACTGGCTGATAATGGGGTACCTCATTTCTTTATAACCTTGTTGTCTGCTTCTGTAATTGATTTGAGCTGATCACCAGTAAATTGCATGTTGATGCCAAAAGCCCACTGGAAACTCCTCTTTACTACACAGGGCTTTCTTATTATTATCATCACAATAGGGAAGTGCTGTTTATGATACAACATTTCTGTCATATTGAGCTTACGGTGGTTTAGTGAAGTACAAATTTAAACATGCATCTACAAAAAGAGTACCACAATTAAAGATTTAACTGCATCCAGTTTATTAGCCCCCCTTGTACCCACAGCTAGTGGTGACAACATGCTTATACCACATCTGGCCACATCCAGCTGTGACGTTTGCTATGTTCAGGTGTTCATGAGATTCACACATTTCAACCCATAGAGGTCAGCGAAGCTACATTTTCCTCCTTCCATCTGTGGGTTAGATAACCAGAACAGAAGTTAGTATAGTTATCTATGGTTTCTAAAAGCATTTGTTGATAGTGGTCAAATAAAATCCACTAAATATACTAAAGACCCATTTCTTATGAAGATTCAGATCAACTAAATAGACTGCATCATCTCTAGAAAAGCAGATAAGAAGAGACACAGGTGAAGTGTTCAAATTTGAAAGTATGTTCTCACTCCCAGAGGCACAACATCTCTTTGCTATTTTTTCTCTGCGATCATGTTACTGTAATGATCACATTTGTAACAACTCTCCTGTCTCATCCTGTCAGGGCCGTCGTGAGGAGGCTGAGCTCCAAGAGGAGCTGGAGCACCTGAGCTCGATGGGCTTCAAAGACAGACAGGCGAACCTTCAGGCCCTCATCAGCACAGGAGGAGACCTCAGCACGGCCATACAACATCTGATCGGGCTCTGACACGCACTCAAACACACACATGCACGCACATTGATCTGTGTGGACCCCACTGTGGATTCAGGGTATACACATGTTCTGACATCTGCACATAAGCACCGTCACTCAAACATAAACCTACAGGTAACAACATTTAAAAAACTGCTTTGCAAAAATGTAACATTCAAGCCATATTTATATTCCTGTAATTCTTAGCCATAGTTTTATTCATCCCTTAACTTTCCATACTAACCTGTCTGCAGTAGTAAACTGCTGTATACTCAGTCCTGGTATAAAAGTCACACTGCTCTACTATTAACAGTCTAGGATGGGGGGGTGCAGCTTGTTGTCCAGATTGAAAAGCCCCATGAGACAATTTTGTGATTTTGGGCAATATACATGAATATAAATTACATAATACAAATAAAAACAGACTTTATTTGGTTGTTATGATAAGACTTAAAATTTGTGTCCTTCCAGACTCAACACTGTAGGTTTATATAGAGTGAAAACAAGGATACAATCACTTTAACCCTGTCAGTGACATGCACTGGTGCAGATCAGTACAGCTACTTAAATCATCACATACTTAAGTCTTGTAGCAGTTGCATTAATATTCAGTGGTAGTTCATGTAATATTAATCTCTGTGCAGACACACTATGACGCTCAAGCCTCTTTTCATCTTGCCACCTGGACAGAGTCTAATGAAAACTTTGAACACCCAGAGGAAGTCCGATGTCCTGGAACGCTGATGGAGGATTCACTCTCAGTCTCAGTCAACAGACTGAACCAGGAGCATCGTCTGTTGTTGCTGCTTTTCTTCTCTTCTATCTTGTTCACTACAGGCTGTACAGTGGCCACATGCAGCAGACGATTCATCAAGTTTGTCTCCAAAGGCAAACGCTTGAAAGATGTGTTCAAAATGGAAAAGCTTGACTCTGTGCTCAAATGTCAATGTTTATCTTGAGGCAGCACAGACACAGAAACTCAGATTTGCTCAACTTATCCTCTCAACACTCTCTCTGGAGAAAACAAGGCAAGAAAAATGGATATGAGAAAAATGAAAAATTATTTCCTTTGCTTAGGTGAGTCATTTCTTAAAAACCCTCTTTGCCTAACATCTTTCTAGACAGTGTCAATGTCTGGGGTTAAAATGTTCTTTTCCTAAACTGAGCTGAAATTCACGTTCAGTGTGTCATATGGACTGAGTTTATTTTGGGTTCTTTTTCATTTATTAAACTGAGCAGCATACTCCCCCCCCCATCTGTGGATCTGATAGACAATCAGTAAAAAGTGTTGAACTTTGTTACTTTGTTGTCTTTTTTAACTTCTCTTTTTGAATCTGTCAACACAATAATTTTTTCTCACCATGCAAATATGCAGTTTGCAGTGCAGTAGTTTTTTATGATTTTATATTGTTTATTAATCTGTAAAAAAAAAAAACATGAGTCTATAAAATGTCTCACAGCTCCCCATGTGGC
This sequence comes from Hippoglossus hippoglossus, assembly GCF_009819705.1. NCBI lineage: Eukaryota > Metazoa > Chordata > Actinopteri > Pleuronectiformes > Pleuronectidae > Hippoglossus > Hippoglossus hippoglossus. Next base: position 11,450,031 of record NC_047159.1, on the reverse strand, counting down.
TATAACTCGACTGTTAATCTAACAGCCAGCTGATGATCCACTTCTATTCATATAAAACAGAGAAAAGGAAGAAATCCTCATTTAAAAACATATAATGTTGTATCCAGAGTTGGTGTAAAGATCAACAGCATCACCCGACAGTCTCGCTAAAGACAATGGCGTCGAATACAAACACGTCTGCCATCTTGATTGATAAAAAAGCAGTCATTTATAAAACACTGATAAATTATGACTAGTATATTATAAATTATTATATGCCCTTCAATGAAAACCCCTCAAATCAGACACTTTAAATATGTATTTTACCATGATTTTCTATTGAAGCTTGAACTTTATTACTATAAGCACCAGGGGGCACTGGACTTCAGTAATAGTAGTTTTGATTTGTATGGTTGGAATTATGAAGCTACAAAACATAATAGTTTTAATCTGAAACAAATCTCATCTATGGCTGTGTAAAGGGTGCAGTTTATAATTACTACAATTTACTTTACGTAACTGTGATGTGGTTAATTCATTAAAACTAACAACACAAGTATTAAGTCATATTCACTGGTGACAATATAATAATTATAATAAGATGTGTGTGGTAGTGTGAGGACTGCTCTCGGTTTATTCGATTCCTGCCTTTGTGTCCTCGCTCTCGGAGACCTTGTGGAGTAACTGACACACAAGACGCATACTACAACATCAGATATGTGTGTGTGTGATCCACTTGACAACCTGTGTGCGTCTGTTGAGGGGGTTTTAATCTCCAGTGGTGTGTGTGTGTGTTGCAGTGTGTGTATGTGCGGCGGTTCGTCTGGATGTGTGAGATACGAGAGTAGCCAAGGGGGGTTTTCTGGATTAGAAGCTCCTAAAATATTCGAGTTGAGGTTTGAAGATGAGTCACACCAACAAAAACAGCTCTGCAGTGCTGAGTGGAGGGACGTGTGTGTGTGTGTGTGTGTGTGCGAGAGAGAGAGAGAGAGAGGACATTGTGGTAATGGTCACTTTTTAGAACGGGGATCAATAAGCTCTGACCTGATGTGACCGTTCATATGGAAACTACATGATGTTGTGAGAAGAGTCAAACCGGCCTCAGTGATGTCTAGCAGGAAGCTGTTCAATCTAACCCCCTTTAATCATTCCACCCTGTTCTATTCTGCCTGAAGATTGTACTGTTAGATTGGTTGGCATTTGATGTCAGAGGATGAAAGTTGCTTTGACAGACTATAAAATGATATAAAAACTGTTGCTTGGTACCAAACTAATCCAAACTTCAGCAAAGCTGCAAAAACTTCCACAAGTTTTTACAATTGGGTAAGAAACCTGTGATGTTGAAGGTAAAACTTAAGATAACACTATTAAACCCAAAGATCAAAGTTAGGTGAAGTGCTAAAACAAAATGAGTTTCTGCAGGCTCCTGATTTTCCTGTCCACCAGTTTCTTGTCATCGAAACCAAACTGAAACAAAGTCATACGAAAGTCATTTCATAAAAAAAAGCAGGATTTTCTGTAGAACGTTAAGTGATTAGTCAACAAATCTACGACTCTACATAAAATTGAATCACTACCAACTTAAAATTTCATAATTTTTCAAGCAAAAATTTGATTACATACAATCATCTGGGAACCATGACTGTCTGCACTACATTTTGTGCAGATCCAGAGAGTAGACGTTGGGATATTTCACTGAGAAAATGATAAACTTAACCTGTTGGTGGCACTAGAGGAAACATCAGAGAATTACCATTGTCAATACGCTTCATCCTGTTGGCACCATGAATGTTTGTATAGAATTTCATGGAATTCCATCCAATAGCGGATCAAATGTTTCAGTCTGGACCAAAGTGGCAGACGAACTGACCGACCAACAGAACACCTGATGACGATGACGATGATGATGATGATTGATGATGACGGCCTCTCTGTCTGTCTGTGTTGATTACAGCACCACTGGTGACGACTTGAGGCCGATAATGTGCTGCTCGACCTCCGCGCCTAGATCAGTAACGCTCCTGCTGATGTCCAGAGACAACACATTCTCTTCATCCAGCGGAGGCTCTAAAGCATCAAACTGGGAGCGCAGCAGGTCGGCTTTCATGTAATGTCCCCTGCGGGCCACCATCCTCTGGTGAATGAGACCGTAGTCCCCATGTAGGAAGAGGAAAAAGACATCAGGAGCGACGGGAGGCAGGATGTCTTGGTCGAGGGCTCTGGAGCCGTGCAGCAGGATCTGCCTGTAGAGACGCTTCAGGGCGGAGCACGTCACTAAAGCATCGGACCCTGAGCATCTTTCTCTGCAGTGAAAACACACATACACACGTATGAACACTGAACTAAAAGGATTAGAAGGAGAATGTTAAAAACAGCACTGGGGAAACTAGACGTAACGTGAACTATGGTCACAAACAGCTCAAGGAGGTGGGAAGAAAACGAGGGACACAAGAAAAGAGGAGAATATGTGTGACTGAGTAGAAGAGTGACGGAAAAGCAGGTCTTTGATGTCGCCGCATCGTTTTTAAGAAAGCGATGGCACACTTTCCACTCCTCCGTCACCTCTTCTCCACACTCTCACTCACTTAATCTGTCTTTACTCGCCCAAATTTCCTCCCCTCGCTCTCTGGTTTTCATCTCAATTTTCAAAACCATCTTTGATATTTTTGATCTTCTCCAACAATTTCACGCCTGCATATCCTCACCTCGCTCCTCGGCTCCCTCTCTCTGAACTCATCCTCTTCTACATTTCTGATAGGAAAAAGTATCTGCTGTTTTCTATCTGAGGGTGTGTGTGAACGTTTAAAAAAAAAAAATGCAGCAAATACTGTGAGTGGATGTATAAACACATTCTTACGTTTGAATCACTTCATGTAGTCGCAGGAGCCAAGGAAATCTGTCCTGAAGAGACAACAACATGAATGGATTTATTAATATTGTAAACAGCGTTCAACAAGATTGTAGCATAAATATTATAGATATTCAGATATTAGACAGGAGTGAGTTGCATTAAACAGCACATTAGAATAGTGTACTTTTTAATAGATGTTTCTTTTTCTTGTTAGATTTATCGTTGTCCAAGGAAACATTTATTATATCTAACCACTCTTGTATTGTGGGAGGTTCAGGAAGCAACCAGTAAGAGCTTTTTAACCATCAGATGTCAAAACCATTTTCAACATTTTTGAAAGAGGTGTCCCTAGGAGGTTAAAGTGCCAACTGCGTATTCCACCATCTCCGGTATGAGAATCAAAGTTGCACGTCATTCCTCATCTCTCTCTCTCTTCTCATGTCCTGTGTTCTCAAAATCTATAAGGAGGTGTTGCACCTCTGAGTCATTGTAATATGCAAAAAAATAACTACAAGCATAGTAGCAGTGAGCAGTCCGAAAGACGTGGTCTTAGTGGGTTGGATTATTTTATTATTATTATTAGTTTCCAATATTTCCTGTTGAATGGACTCAAATCAGAGAGACTTTCAAAGAGCTAATCAGGGAATCAAACTGAGATCGAGCAGTCTGCAGCACAAAGACATCTGTGATTACGCTGCTATCAGAAGTGGAATTAGTCCTAATCTGGTTACAACAGAGCTGGACTCCATTAATTTCCCACAGCCTTTAACAGGAAGAGCTGAAGTGGAATGAGAGGAATCACGATCTCTTACATCCTGACATCTGAGCAAACTCATGTCCTGCTCACTTACGCCAGCATCAACCTGCCAACTCTGATCCTGGCATGAAAGACACAGGCTGACAGTGATCCTGACTCTACCTCTCTGCTTCAGCTGCTGAAGTTTTCTTTGAATACGCCAGAGCGTCAGACAGAGCGGGTCCCGGGGTTACTCCCAGCTGATCGGAGCAGGTTTCTGAGTGGGAGGTTTTCATTGGTTGTGTGGGCAGCTGTGTGCTGATAGTGAGAGTCAGCGTTGACAGAGGAAGAATGAATATTAAACAAATAATCAAACAAATGAAAATAAGTGAAGAATACAATTTTGAATCGTCAGCTCTGATATTCGGTGTTTCCCTCGTGGCTGTGTCCATTAAAGACGTTTTCAGACATGAGCTCTGTAAAATGTCCTGAAAATTGGGCCTGGACATTATTGCCGTTCACATATGAAGAACGCAGCAGGAGATTCTTCAAGTCAGACGAGTTCACAATGACAGGAAAATCTCTGGGACATTCAGACGAGGGGTTGGCGCCTGGGTGGAGCCATGCAGGAGGCAGGACATGACGTATAAATTCCGTTGTGGAGATCACTGTTTTTTTGTTTACAGCACATCGACAATGATGTCGTCCCTTACCGACAAAATGCTCTTGTATCTTGTCCAATTTAACAGCTTCAACTGTGTCTTCTACACGCATGGCGACTCTTTTTGATCCTGAGATATTAAATATTCTTTGTTTTTCAATTTCGCTTCTGTTGTGACATCAGTGCGTGTTTGAAAAGAGCTTATCTGTTGCTCCAGTTACTTGTTGAGTTTTCTGCAGGTTTGACAGAATAATTAACTCATGACAGAAGACGAGCAGCACAGCACTCCTGACACACACACACACACGCACCTTTACTGACCTCGTCTGTGAGCGGCTCCCCCTGAGCCATCTTCTCAACGTTCTCCTGTGGGTGGAAATCATCCCCTTCATGCAGTGTCCAGCCCAGCTGATGGAAGGAAACACACACATAGAGGAGTATCAAGTCATGTGTGTGCACGAGCGTGAATGGAGGAGTATGAGTATGAGTGTGTATAGAGTTACCTTTTCTGAAAGATGAGCCCCAAAGCTGCTTCTGCGTAAGAAAAGAACAAGACATAAGTGATAGAGTGGAATAATTGAACCTGTGCGCCCACTGATCATCATCAGATTGGGGCTGTCACAGTTATCTAAGGTCGCACTATTTCCCTCAGTGATACAAGACGTGTTTAAAACAAATAATCTTCTTACTCTACAGCCTGAGAGCTTCCAACAGGATCTTATGGTCACTCCAGTATATGGTGTTTATTTTGCATTTATTTATTTAGTGAGCAGGTGTAGAGTGTTGAGTAATCCTGTAATTCGGTGCCAGAGATAACAAGTTAATCCCCTCATATCCATATTCCCTGTAAACAGAACGCTGTGTGCGAGTCTTTCTGTTGCTTATTGGTGAAACGTTTTGAGTACAGTCTTTTCTCCAATTGGACAAGTCAAACTTGTTGCCATGGAAATACAGAATCCATTTAAATTTCAAGAAGAATTATCAAAAGGCACCACTTCACTCCAGGATAAACGCAAGTTTCATGAGGTTCTGCTTCAAAAACAAAATCATTACACATCATATATTACACACATATGGATGGACAAATAGAAATACTGCTTGTTATTTTACAGGCATGATACACCAAGGGAATAAATACCCAAAACTGACATCTTTACTGCTTTAAGCCAGAGCTGAACAACTCAATTAATTTGGTAAGTCATCATTAACAATACACATGGTTTCACCTTCTTACTTGTGGTGATTTTCTTCTTTTATTTCTCATGTGATATTAATTTGAAAATACTTGGGTTTTGGTTGTTTGATTAAACAAAACAAGCGATTTAAGGAGGAAATGATGATGTTTCTGACATTTTATTGACTAAATAAATAACTTATATATTGAAAAAGAAATTTAGATAATGAAACTAAGTTAGTTGCAGCCCTACTTTAGTATTTTTGGCATTGAGTTACATCCCTATGTAAGTGACCTTGTAACAGATACTGTGAAAGTGTGTTCAGTTACGTTAAGCGACATTAATAGTTCATAACCACCTGTGTGTCACAGAAAGTTAAGTAATATCCAATTTACTTTCTCCAGAGCTTCTACGTTTCTTTCTCCTCATGTATCAACATACGTATTCATACTTTCCACAGCCTGAGACTCCCATTATGATGTAGATCATCCTGTCTGTGGATCTTCTGTCCTGAACTGGATAAAGAAAAATACCTTAATAATTTTGGGCATAAACTTGCCTGAATGATCAACAAATCTTATACATGTCAACATCGAAACATCAGAATCACAGAGATACTGTATATGCAGAAATAATAACAGTGCTCATGTGATGTTACCACATTGTAAAAAATATATATATAATATACATCTTTTAAAAAAAGATTAAAAGCAAAAGAAGTCACTGAAGAAAATGAACCCAAGTGAGAATTATGTCACATATTACATCATTGTATTATCTATACACATGCATTCATATAAAAGTAGGATTTCACTGTTGTGTTTGGTTGAAATTCAGATCAAATTCTACAGTAAACGTTCACAAGCTACCCAAGGATCCTATATAAAGCAGCCTAAAATTTAAATGAGCTCCACCTTTACCAAGTGAAACATTAAACAATAATACAAAAAATAAGTTAAAACAATAAATAATATGAAATGTTGAATTATCTGCATGAGAACTTTTGATAATACATATTGATAGTATTGTTTTGTGCTTTGGGACTTTTACTTGGATTTCAACCCAGTGGTATTTTGGTATTTGCCTCATGAACACTTACACCTAATACGTCCACAACCGGAAGCTGTTAAACTTGGAAAGGAAAATATCCTGGAAGCGTCCACTTGCAGAATACATACATTTATTCCACCGTTACTGCTGCAGATACTAAGGAAGAAGAACTGAGGAAATGCAGTGGGTCGTTCATAGGAAAACCCTGAGCAGGTGTAGAATAGACGCCACTGACCACATGTTATTACTCATGAGACGATCACAGACATTATATCTGTTGTATTCACTGACTGGCGGAAGAACAGCTCATTTAATTCAGGTTTAATCAAACTAAACTCGTCTCCTACCTTGAGAATCATATGACTCCTCATGGCCGCGGGTTGTTTTTATTGATGTGCGTGATGACGTAGGACGCACGTCAGCTACGGTTAAAGGGGCCGCGCTGTGTTTGGTTCGATGACAAATTCAGATCAGATCGTTACACTGCAGCTAAATTACATTTAATCATTATTGTGCTGTAAACCAATAATCTGATTAAAATAAAAAAAGATCTTATTTTTAAACCACAACAGTTTGTGTTTATTAATAACATGGCTGATCACCGTAGTATAAAATAAATAATACAAAATAAATATAAATAGATTTGATGATTTCTACTTTTCCAAATCCTATAGGTAGACCCCCACAGATATTTACATAAAGTCACATGTAAAATGCACAAGTTGACTTAAATCAGATGAATACAACGTCATGTTTTCTTCCACCCATGTGATAACACATAATTCATATATTAACACTTTACAAGGCATCTTAACACCAATCGTTTATCTTAGCATTCTCTTAATCCATCTTATTTCATATTTTTTATTTTATTGTGAAATTTGAACTGTATTGTTAAACACTTTGCTTTGCACCTTTGCACGAAAGGCACTGTATAAATTAGAAATAAATCATAAATATAAACTTATCTTATCAATGATAATTAAGTCTATTGGATTAAGAGACTTTAAAATGAAAAATCTGGGGGGAAAACACTTAATCAACTATGAAAACATAAAGTTGAAACATATTTCAAATGCTACAGGGAGGGTGAATTTCATTCGCCATCAGATGATCAGGTGACACGTGTGGGATCATACAAGTGCGATGTGAAGGTTTATGTAGGAATTTGGAAGGAGAGAAAATTAAGTGGGGGTGAGAGAGGGATAATAGAGAGAGAAGAGGGAGGGGTGAGAGAGGGGAGGAAAAGCCATCCTCCCTCCTGTAGATCCATCAGTGTGCAGCCAGGAGTCGGATGCGAGCTCTCCCTCCTCCTCCTGCTCCTCCTCCTCTCGCTGTTGCATCCATCCATCCTCCTATCTGCCCATCCATCTCTCCATCCACATCCAAGGGCGCCGCAAGAGAGGGTGACAAGACCTCGACTGAGAGGCACATACATGCGTGTGCGCGTGCATGCATGCGCGAGTCCCCCGTCCGTCCGTCCGTCCGTCCGTGCGTGTGCGTGTGGACCCGCTGACATGAGGAGCTGAAACTGAACCGACACAAGGATGAAAATGCTTCGGTTCCGCAGCCCCAGCATCCGCTCCCTGGACCAGGAGGTCCTGTGCACGATCCGGCTCCTGGACGACTCCGAGATCTCCTGCAGCATCCAGGTGAGACGACCCTCACCCAGCTCGTGCATTGTGTGATTACTTCAAGTAACAATCACGTGGACGCAGAGGATCCGTTTTCCATGCGGGTGAATTCTATTCTCCACGTAAAAGGCTGCACCATTCCTGCATCCTCACACACCGATTCAGCCTTTTGTTCCACACAACGACAGCAGTTTCCATGCTGCTGTGATTTACGGGAGAGGTCGCATGCTTGGCTACATGCACAGCCTGTATTGTGCAGAGGAGGAGGGTGGGTGGGGGAGCATATGCAACAGAAATCCCTGCATCAGTGCTGAGACCAGGCAGATGAAGTTGACTCAGGATGAAGTTTGAGGCGGTGATGGAGCTGCATGGGTGTGGTGGCTGATAACAGAGCTGGTGACAGGGGCAGAGAGCTCTTCTGCTCTGAAGCTGTGTGTGTGTGTGTGTCTGAAGGGAGAGGGGATGATACGTGTTGTTTCCACCACATCATCTTAAATCTTCTGATTCCAGTTCCCCTGCACTGAAGCCAATAGACCCATCCCTGTACTGTAGCACTCAGCTGGTAAGTGGCTGCAGCTTAGACCGGCCTGTTCTGATAGACTCTCTAAAAGCAGACAACTTGGAAACACCAAGGGTTTTACATGAAGACAAGACGCAAACTGCAAACACACTTCAAATCCTCTTTTAGTATTAATATGCAGAATATATAAATTATTTACGCCTTATATCAGACTATAATGTAGCAGTAAGACATACGTGTTTATTAATGAACTTGTCAACAACTATAACTCCTGTTTGTGTCTGTAAGTGGAGGCTGGTGAATAAGTAGATGATGAATGAGCATTTAGTAAAACACAGTGTTAGTTAAAGAAATAAAATGTCTTTGTAGTATAAATTATATTTGTTGACAAATAGTGCTCATTAGTAAATACGTCTGGTGTTCTTACATCAGCATAACAAAATTATACTAGTTCTTATAAATGGGGGAAGACAAAAGGGTCATATGAGATTTATAATACCTTGTCGATCTTTTCTTTCATTCAAAATCACTCAGTTAGCTCCAGCACTTTTTTATTGTATTGTATTTCTTTTTATGACTTGTCATTAAAGGTTGCTTCGGACATTTTCCGCAGCTTTTCCTGCAAAATCTCTGAGGGAGAACATTTTCGATTAGAGCAACAAAATTCCCAGTGAGCAAACAAGAGTGTTGATGATATTTCTAACACACAATGGCAACTGCAGGAGGAGGTGGCGTACACGAAGAAGACGACGACAAAGTTGTCGAAGTGATTCCAGAGCTTTTGGCGATAAGGACAGATGCTGAAATTCTCAAACAAGTTGCAGTTCTACACCGTGTCCTGCTACCTGCATGCTCCACCCAGGCCCCACCCCTCTCCCGACTGGAGTGAATGTTCCTGACTCGGACAAACTCCTGCTGCGTTCTCCACATGTGAAAGGCAACTTCCTGAAAATGTCAGGGCCCAATGTTCCGGACATTTTCCATCTCTGTTTTATAATCCAGCCCAATCTTACTGAAAGAGAAGTTGTTTTCAACCATCTCTCTTTCTTTCTCCCCCTCCCTCACCCCTTTCTTTTGATGTTATTTTCTTGATTTCATTTCCCAGAACTGTAGCTCTGCTCTGGGGTTTTCTGATAATTATCCTGGCAAAATTAACCGTAGACGTGAAGTGTTGGATCTTTGCTGCTGGGGTTAACTTTAGCCCCCACCCTAAAACCTAAGTCCATCCAGACAGGTAATGAAAACGGACGCGAAACAAATCCATTCGGAAGGACTCCTGGCTTTATTGACTTATTTGAGATGTGATATTGAAACCGTTTTTGGCTGCCTCAACAAAGGAACAAAGGGAAACATGAGTTTCTTTACTTTGCACAAACAAATGAGATCCTGTGGGCCTGCAGTGTGCATCATGTCTGGATCCCGGGCCCCTCCAGCCCGAAGGTGCAGCTACTGCCAGAGATGTAAAAGTAAAATCCTGTAAATCTGCCAAAGACTGTTCCCATAACTCACACTCACATGTTTAATTAAGGACGGTGCATACAAATGTGCAGTTTTATGCAGTAAGACTTGTCATTATTTTATTCCTTTACATCTCCAGCAATGCACCAAATCCTCCAAAGCACCAGCTTGTCGACGACACGGCGAGTCGAACACAGTTACGAAGCAGCGCTGAGTGAACGCAGCTCCGGGCCGCACCTCGTCTCCTCCTGAGCCGCCTTCAAAACAAGTTGTCAGCCGCCTCGGCCATGTTGTCCCACCCTGAAAGAGCGATCACCCTCGTGCATGTCGGACTAACTGTCACGCCGATCTCCTACATGGGCCCAATCAATGATTTACCAAACACCATTAAGTGCACAGCGAGGAAAGTAAAGGGGGGAAGGGAGAGGAGAGGTTGCTACTGTTTCTGTGTGTTTCTGTGTGTTTCAGTGCTCGCAGGCGTGTCTACCTGCATGCTCGCCTCTCCAAGAGCACGAAAGTGTGTTCAACTCTGTGTACACACGTCCGAGGACATTTAAGTGAGACACACTATTGCAAGCTTGTGAATATGAAGGTGTGTGGGCTTTTAGTTGTGTGTCTGTGTATCTGAGTGCGATAAGGAAATGGACAGTTATATTTCTAGCTGACTGCATTTTCCAGGGGCTTTCTTTAATGGCTTTGTGTTCCGGTGCTGAGTTGCTCCCTCCTACATATTTCATGACATCCTGTGCTCCTCATGCTACACTTGTGCAGCTCGACAACACCACTCCTCCTCTCGCCACTGTACAGAGAAGTTCCACCTCTCACTTTATCTGCTCGTTTTTTCTTTCTTCAGTGTCGCTATGTGTCTGTCTCCTGTTGTGTCTGCTCTGCTGCTCTGTTCAGAATATATAGGTCAGGGTGATGCCAAAGACTGAACGCCATCATAAACAATCATCATTCTTGAATTGCATTTGTGAGCCAATGAGTAACAACTGAAGATTTTGCTTTAAGTGGGTCTGCGAGTGCCCTTATTTCCTTTAACCTTACTCTAAGCTGTCAGTTCTCGACTTTGCATAAAACATGGGTGCATTAGCCAGGTTCCTCTGGGGCACGATGTTTGGTGCTGCATGGATTATCCTGAATGAATAAAGACTTTAAAATATCTCTTTGAGAAACACGATAGTTGTGGATATTTCCACAGCAATAAAGAAAGCAATTTTACTTCCAAAACTGTGCTCGGAATGATGGGACTGGTCATTGTATAATAACTCATGTTACTCCAACTGCAAAAATAACAAGGAGAGTTTATTTGTTCTGCACCTTTAAACAATAAGGTTGTATCTTTTCATAAGACACAAATGACATCAGGATAATAATAGGACATTAAGAATAAAATAGAATATAAATGAAAGGTAAAGTTGCTTTGCAGTGCAGTTCAAAATAGTTCCTTTCTGGGAGTTTGTTTCATGAGAGAAAGTTTTTGTGGTCACATTTCGACATGGTGAAAATCACACAGCGAGTTGCAAACATAAAAAAAAAAAAAAATTAAAACACTCCAGCACATCATGCTTCATCCATCAATCATTTTGTGTTATCCTGACATCTGAAGCTGTTTCCTCACATACAGCTCATTAATCAGTCATATGCTGACCAGAGATATCAGCTATAGAAAACAACATTATCACAATGCTTTTGCTCAAAAAGAACATTGACAAAATGTCATTACTTTAAACTAAAATAAAAATGACTGTAAACACAGCACATCTTTTTTCCAGAATATGCTTTATTATTTAATTTGACTGGGTTTCATATCAATAGAGTGGAGTTGGGAGAAAGTGAGTTTGTGGGAATGTACATGTGTGTGTATGAGAGAGAGCTGGGTGTGTTATCTTTATAAATTGAAATGGATAATGTTGTTTTTGAGAAGATAATTTTAGGTCCTAGAAAGAGACAGGCTGCCTCAAGTAGAGCGTAATCACTTTTACGTTTAGTACTAAGAATAACTTCACAGCAGAATATGAGACAGGTGGTGTGTGCGTGTGTGTGTGTGTGTGTGTGTGTGTGTGTGTGTGTGTGTGTGTGTGTGTGTGTGTTTGTGTTTGTACCTGTGTGTGTCCAGGGCCGGGGGCTGAGTGTATCCAGCCTGCTGCTCTCATGTTCATTGGTAATGTTAAGTCAGACCTGCTGCAGGACATACGTGTCAAGATCAATACATCGTGACCACCTCTGCTTTCAGCCCCTCTCCCCCTTATCCCCCTCTCCTTCTCCTCTCATCCTCCCCTCCGTCCTCCTCCTCTCTCCCTCTCTCCTCTCCTCCGAGCGATTATCGTCCCTATTCCCCGCTCTACTGCTCTTTCTTTCACCCCCACTTATTCTCTGCTCCACTTTCAGCTTCATATTTACACCTTTTCTCACTCTCTATTTTTACATCTTCTCATCTATATCTTCTCCCTCCCCTCTATCTCTCTCTCCCTCTCTCATCCTCCTCCTTCTCTGTGACACATCATGTATAATTAAGGGAGATCACTTTTCTTCATGAGGCCGACATCAGTCAGCTGTCAGCGATGCGCTGCTCCATGAGTGTGTATATATGTGTGTACACATGTATATGTGTGTGTTTGGACGGAGGGGAAGCCGTGGCTAGCTTGCATTAAAAGATTTATAAGTGGCCGCTGAGCCAAAGTTCTACAATTACGGACATTAAATAACCACACGTGGAATTTCTGCTCGGCACCAAAATAACTTGCAACAACCTGAACTTTTGAAAGCTTGAAATGAATCCTGCTGACTGCACTGTTTCTATTCTTGTGCAGGATCAATACATCTCCAATACAGACTCTTTAAAGATGCATGTGGACGCCGGTGTTGTTTGTCACTGCAGCTGCCTTTACACTCGGTCAAGGAGAGGTGTGACTGTGCAGCAGAGGTGAAGCTGCTCTTTCACTTTGTGGCTGTATTAGCTGTGTGCATGTGTGCAGTGCTATTGCTTTGTGTGGTTGGCAATCTTTGTAACAAGTTATAAATAGTGTCAGTTTTCTATTCTTATGCCACTTGGTGCCTCTTTGATGCTCCTCCGAAGATGACTGAAGAAATAATCCCTTTTTTAGATTTTTGCTCGCAACTGTGAGGAGGCCGAGGCATTGAGGTGGCAGGATAGAGAGGAGGAGGGGACGGAAACATCAAACGAAAAGGGCGAGGGAGGGGGAGAAAGAAAGAGAGATGGTTGATCAGATGAAATAAATGACTTGGTGGGTCGCAATGCACGAGCTGTGAGGATGGTGGCAACAAATCAAGAGGGTGTAGGGAGGAAGAGGAGGGTAAATGAAGCGGAGCGGCCGAGGAGAAGAAAACTGATCAAGCAGATTTGAACATGAAACGTTTGAAATGAGACAAACAGAGCAGGTGGATTTTGAGAAAAGGTGAAGACAAGGTAGAGAGAAGAGGAAAGAGCAAACCAGGAGGGAGATAAGTGCTAACAGCAGATAAGAGAGAATAAGTTGGGGAAATTCTCAGACGGTTCAGAGGTCAAACGTGGGCCTGATTGATATTCATTGTCTTGCTCAAGGACACTTCAGCATCAGATTGTCCATTTAAAGGACAGACTTCTCACTCATGGCCACCAGGTCTTGTGATAACTACTGCAAACACGCGTCTAAAATATTTTAAAGCACAAATATGACAAGCTTGTTTATCTTGAAGTTACCTCCGCCAAAGAGTTGATGCTTTCATCAGCGTTTGTTTGTTATTTTGCAGGATTACGCAAAAACTACTGAACCAATTTCCAAAAATGTTGGAATGCACTCCAAAAAAGATTCATGAGATTTATTCATGAATCAGGCATGTTCAGGGGACTGCTATTTATGAATGTGTGTAGTTGTTGCAGATCCAAATAGAAATCCAGATCTTGTGTGTTTAAATCTGGAGGCTGTTGGGCCTTGGTGGAGGTAAAATTACCATATGTATGAATGTGTTTGCGGCGAGCAAACGTTTCTGATTTTGGAAAAGCTATTGGAACCAGACATTTTTGGTGTAGTTCAAACACCAGTTCAATGACATCTGTGTTGATCTTCTTATATTTATTTATGTATATATGCATTTTGAAGATAGATAGATCAAGAGAAGGGTGTAGATTAGTGATGCCATGTGAAGCTGATGTTTGTGTGAATACATCATTATGAGTCGTGCCGCATTACCACTGCTTATGGCATTATACTGTTACTGAAATAGAGAGAAGCAAACCCATGCAGACAGAGAAACACTGATTTGTGCCAGAAACATGCAAATACACAAACAAACCCAGACACACACTCGCCTCGATTCACACACACTGACTCACACTCATATTTTATTTTTATAACATCCTGCGGTGCACAGATAAGACAGCTGCTTTAATGCAGCCTCCACAAGCACACACTCATAACGTCAGCGATGCAGCCGCAGCGTCATGCCACCATCATCTCACTTTTACTCTGCTATCATCCTGTGAGTTAGTGACCAGCTCCACACAGAGTGGGAGGGATGACGATCCTTTATAATAGAAAGTGGTTCTGGTCCATATATTGATGATTTACGGCTCCACCTCTGGGCTTATTAGGCTGTGTGCCCGGCCGTGAACATGAGCTGTGCGTATAGATGCATAGGAAAAATTTTACACCACGTGTGATGATTAGTGCATAGTGCGCATGTGACCGTGTGCACGTGAGCGTGTGTGCAGCAGTAAAGGTGATGATACGGTAATTGACGTGTCCCCTTCCACACTGGGACAAGGTCACAGTCACAGTTATAATGTCGCTCACAGGGATTGGAGGGATTATCCACTTAATAATTCAAATGATAAGATTAGGAGTGAGTATTTATAACACAATCGTGTAAAACACTATGTCACAGTAGACCAGTGTTTCTTAAATCCAGAAGGACATCATCTGTTTGAATTTAATCCCATGTAAACGAAAACAAGGAAAGAAGTATAGTCACCTGTTAGCATAGCATATGTTCGCTATAACTAACAGGCACAAGAACAACAAAACAGACTGAAAATATAAAATGTATTAGTATGTTATTTATAAAAAGTGTATTAGCTTTATAAGGATGTTAAATGCTAACATGGACATGCTAGCCTATTGACCATGACAATGCTAACGTGCTGATATTCAGCAAATCTAACATTTACCGTGTTCATCATCTTAGTTTAGCATGTTGGTATGCTAACATTTAATAAGTATCATTAAAAATTAGTAGTACACCTGAGGCTGATGGGATTTTTACATGTATTTAGATATTTAACCAAAGTACCGCACACATATTTGAGCTGGTGGCACCAGAAGAAAAGTCAAAGGATCATCAAAGCTATTGTTCATCCTCAGGGGAACTAGATGTCCTTGCCCAGTTCCATGGCAAATTTAATCCATCAAATTTGAATAAAAACCACAAATATGAAACTCATGTTGGTGCTGAGGAAGAAGGCAGGAGACCACCAAAGTTATTCAGATTTATCCTCTTCGGAGCAGGAATGTCTAAACAGAATTTCATGGCAATCCACCCAGTAGTTCGTTTCTAGAATTTGAGAACAATAGAATGTCTTCTTATTCTCTTTTTCTGGCTATGGTAAACTGAGGATACGGAAAATCCTTCCATGTGCAAAGTCTCCAGGTGAAGGTCCATTATTGTTGTGGGTCAGTGGTTAAAGAGGTTGAACCTAATACACTCATGAGATCAATACTTACTGGAGCTGTGATGGGTTTCATTCTGATATATGACATCCCGCCTTGTTTCTTCACTGCTGAATCTTCGTCTTCATATATAATACAGAGACAGCATGGATTTAATAATCAAACATGTGCCGATAGATGGCGTGATGATGGGAGGATATTAAAAAGAGGGATGGTGATGGTGGTGGTGAGGTCAAGCATTTTTTTAATGAAAAGGTTTCTCTCGTCGATTGAAATTAGAAATGATCCATAATTCAGTTCATAGAAAAAATGTGCTTCTCTCGTCCTACCTTTTACCCTCTGAGAATCATTAGCATCTTAAGTCTTTAGCTTACTTTAATAATCAGTTTTTAGATATTTAACTTGAGCTTTCCCTGCATGCCTTTTAAAACAACGACCCACCGGTGAGTCTGTCATTGCTGTGCAGCGAAACAGAGCTTCCAAACATACCAAAAATGTCAGACTAAAATCTTTTGAAACTTTTACAATATTACTGGAAGTGTATTTTCTATTTGGCAAAGAACTTTCTGCCATAGAATAACTCTTGGGTATGAGTATTTCTGTAAACAAAATTGTCAATAAAAAGCTGGAACAAGCCAGAATATACATCTGGTTAAATCACACAGTTTTTTCTAAACATAAAGCTCCTTAAGGCAAAATGCTAAATGAAAACTGGATAGAGGGTTTATATGTTTTAAAAAGAAGAACAAATTCCTATACGAAAAAGACAGAAAAGAGCTTTTTCACTTAGATCTCCTCCTCCTCTTTGATCCTATGCATTGCTTTTCCCACAGCCAGCCAATCGATGTCCAGCACATTGATTTGTCTCTCTCACATCCTGGTCAAGCCTCTGGATCAATCCGTTTGTTGGCTCGAGAGCTCAACTTTCGGGTGGTAAACACAAACTGGCTCTAGAAATATTGGCACTGTTGATAATAGGACGGCTATGTCTGCTAACACACTCTTCCTAATTGGCAAATAAATTGGCAAGTTAGTCCACAAGCATCTTACATCTCCATTTCCCTAAAGAGCAGCAACAGTGGCAACATAGAAAAGCTGTGAATGTAGCGTTTGTCTTAACTGCAGCCTCCAGGCTTTTAAATTGGTTTGTGTGGCGGTAAACAGCGGCTGATCATAAATCTCTTAAGTCCAACTACTCTATTTACTATGGAGTTCAAGGAGTCCCATGACATGGAGACATATGTAAAATAAAAGACAATACATGTGGCGTTATGATATGAATAAATAAAGGAATGAATAAGCAGGTAGTCCACAATTTAACTCAGCCATATAATCTTTCAGGGCATGGAGAAAAAAAGGCACCACGCTGCTTACCTTTACCTTTAAGCTGCTTTTAGAAACTGCTACCACTTTCACTCTACACATACACATGTCACGTTTACTTCCTGTTACTTTTGCAGGAAGGCTAGCAGCTGATTGGTTGGAGTGTGCTGGTATTAAGCTACATTTTAAAAAAAAAGTATATCAATCAATGTATACAGAAATAATACAACAAATAAATGAACAAGTAAATTGAATTGCTTATAAATATTATTTTATTGTCCTCTTCTTTTACAGATGTTGATATTTTTGGCCCTCCTATGACTCCATACTTCCCTGTTTTCTCTCCATCCCTGCATGAACAGAAAGTGTGTTGGCTTCTTCACAGGGGGCTCACAGGAATTTAACACTCCTTTTTCTCTCAACGTTTCAGCCAATTACACATGAAATGAATCACATCAAAGTCGATAGGAGCCAGTCATAATTGAGCTGGCGTGCATATTAATTAAACAACAAACGGTGTTTAAGTGGGCCAGGGCACGCAGGGTCCTAGTGCTTGACTCATAGTGGGCGTCAAGTCATGAGACGTTGGTGATTGTGGGTCAGGAGTGAGAACAAGTCGTACAAGCACAACAATGAGTATTTAATTATCAGGTAGTTTGTGAGTTGTTGTGTTCTTAAGGACACAGCTCTAAAAACGTTATTACCTTCAAGTGTCAGTGGATAAATGATTTGGCTTCAAAAATTGTAAATTCATTTCATAATCAAAAATGCTAGCTGGAAATTACATAATGTATATAATGGGTCAGGAGGTAGAGAGGGTCATCCACTAAACAGAAGGTTGGTGGTTTGATCCCTGGCACCTCCAAAGGACACCAAAGTGTTGTTGAGATACTGAACCCAATATTACTGTGTTGTGTTAATGTGTGCATGAATGGATCAATGCGACTTGTACTGTAATGCACTTTGAGTGGATCAATTCGTTTTTCTTACCTTGTTTTCCAGAATTATTTCACACAATTTCTCATTTTAAATACATAATAATGCATCTGCATTTTTCTTGCAAAACAAGCAAGGATGTGGCATTTTGCATAGGAATTTGTAGGAGTGTGTTCAGATGGAACAGAAGGCGGGTTTGAGAGGCAGCGGGTGTTTGAAGTTACGATGAATGAAAACTCAACGGAAAGATCTGATATTTTGGTGAAAAAATAAATACATTGTCAATGATCGTTTTACTGATTAAATAATCAGTACAACTTAGAACAATAAATACAAAAATTTGCCTAATAAGTTAATTAACAATATTTAATCACTATGTCATATTCAGCATTGTTTCCCCTCTAAATGTCTTCACTGTTGCTCTTTAGTTGTATAAATGTACATGTGTAATTTCTAGAGGCAGATCTGGGTCACTACATGGGCTATGCTGCTGTGCTGTGAGTTAGCTTACAGCTAAAGGTCTGTACAGTTGGTTCAGTTAGTTGTTTTGGGCCGAATCAAACACACCAGCTGTTAAATGTGGGCAAACTTTACTTGAATTCACTGAGTTTGACATTTTTCCACGACTTCAGTAGAAATAAATAATTAACTGTGTGTGTGTTTTTCATGCTCAGCATGGTTTTCTATTTCTTTTTTTCTTTGGTTGGTCTGCGACTCTGCGTCTGGTCTCGGCCGGCTCTAAGGAGATTGCTTTATCGAGAACAAATGGCCAAGCATGTATAGACTTACGCAAACGCACACACACACACGTCAAAGTGCACTTTGCTCCTGCTAAACTGAGTACACTCCACACTGAGGCTCTATTTAAAGTGTGTGCATGTGTCTGTGTGTTGAAGCGGAGCAGAGAGAAGAGCACTTTGCCGTCATTAGGTGAGATCATGTAGAGACAGGATGACTGGGTTAATTTTTAATGCTCAGCCTTTGGATATATGAAATATGTATTCAGCCCTTGTTGGACATGACATAGACTCTTTACATCTCTCTTCTTCACTCACTCTGTCTCTTCCTCTCCTCCTCACTGGTCTCAGTCTCTCATTCAATCTCTCTCTTTTTTTAGCTCTGTCTCTGCCGACTCTCCCTCTCTCAGCCTCTCGGCATGTTTGGCCCTAGATCACTCTCTGTCTGGTCTGTTCTCTCTTCGCTCTTGGCATCAGCTCGTCTCTCTCCTCCCGGCGAGTGTCTGCCCTGAGAACCAGACAGAGGAAAGGTGTTGTTTGATGATCCGGCCAGAAACGTGGCTGTTTTCATTCTGTGTTCTTCTACTTTTCTCCTCCCTCTGTACATGTTCCTGTCTGTTTACTCCTCGGATCCATCAGCTTAGGAACACTGTTGTCATGGATCAGCGGAAAATCCTAAAGACATGTAGACAGACACACACAAATGCTGATGGAGATGTGCAGCTTCCACAGACAGAGACTGATTTTACACCCACCTCGTACACCCACCTCGTGTACACACACACACACACACACACACACACACACACACACACACACACACACACACACACACACACACACACACACACACACAGAGAGAGTATAAGTTAATTATTACTTATTACTCAGCAACAAAAGTTAAAAGCTACATTACTTACAGGGTTTTTCCTAATCTATTCGATTTGTACCAGGTCCCCAGTGGTAGCTTGTGCTGCCTCCAAGAAAGAGCCATATGCTCACAGTTGAAGTCCAACACAGCCACGTATGTCACCTACAGACTTTCAATGTTCTCTGTCGGCCCAAGATGAGAACATCTTTGCCCGAACACCAACATTTATATCCAGCACTGGAATATAAGCTGCCCCCAGTCTCCACTTCAGTCAATATTTTAAAAGTGTCTCCACTTCCTCCCACTATCCAGAAATTAAGCAAAAATATTACAGATATGAACGCTGCCATCTTTTGCATTTGGAGCCAGAGTCTGCGCAGGTCGATCAGGGGATGGAGCTGCAGTAGCGAGGTCTGATTCACACGCCTGAACAGTTCATCATGATGTTTTACCCCATTTTTATAGAATTAAATAACCAATCAACACCAAACATATAGGATAGAGAGGAAAACCTGGACAATCATCAGTGTGTTAAGAACGACCTAAAAGGACAAAAAAAAAGTATTTGGCCATGTCCCACCCACTAACCTTGTGTAGGTGGGATTTGTTACCCACATTTGCAGCCAGCTATACCAGGTGGCGATCAGCATGCTTTGGCTTCACTTTCAGGGGGGAGTTCATGTCGTCCATGTTTACAGTCTATGGTCCAGTCCGGTTGTTGAACTGTGCAGTCATCGTATTGTGTTTATTTTTTAGTGAACTTCCATTTAGCATTTCAAGGACAGCTAGCATGGTACGTTTATGGGTTGTTGTCGTTATGACGATCATGGCAGCATCAACATTTCAAATTGTAATACATTACCAAAAGTAATCACATTATTTTACACCCAAACGCTGAAAACATTACGATTACAGCTTGCCGTAACAGTGGAGTCCTTTTTGTGTCGAACAGTCAAAGAGGAAGAACAACCAGGATTGTTTAAATATTGATATGATAATGTGGGCAGTGTAGTGTGTGATCAGCCTGTGAACCCCTGTGTATTCTGTACATGGCACATGTTTTATTTTTAATTCTTCTTGCATTGACCTGAATTTACTTTACAATAGTGTGTCGGTTGTGAATGTATGTTACTGTGTCTTCTCTGCTTTGGTTGGTATGTCACATAAAGCAGCTGCTACGTTCACCACTGTTTCTCCTCACTGTGCTGTTTTTGAAACGTGGCTGTGACATTTACAGAAAATAGCCTTGCTTTTGTTTGGCTCTTCTATCGACACCTAAGGTTTACAGCAATTTCTGCATATGACAGATTGTTTACCGAGAAACGGAACGCGAGTCACCGAGACATTTATTTCAAAGGTTGCCTGGATGAGAGATTGCAGTGTTCGCTAAATGGGTTTGCACAGGAATTCATGTTTGTGTAAGATATGATAAGACAACTGGACACGAGATGTGTTGTGAGATTTGATCAACTAAACAGGGTCATTTAACGATGCTGATTTCAGAATCGGCATCACACTGCAGTCACTACAGAGTTTTTAATGAGCAATAAAATAAAGTGTTGTGTGACTCATACTTCAGGGTACATACTATAATTATTGCAGGATTTCTCTGCCTCAAAGCAACACATTTTGTAAAATTTAATTTTCTGTTCTATTCAACATAAACTGATTAGCTTTAAGAGTTCAGAAATAAAGAACATTTATTGAGATGGTATCAGTTGCATCTTCATTAAACAGGAAGTCCAGATGCTGTTGGTGGTGTCTACGGCAGGTGAGAGATGGAAAGTCTCAGATGAATCTCTCCAAACATCCTGAAGATGGTGGAGGTGTGAGCTGCACAATGGCAGCTTTGAAAGGCATGTGTGGTGTTTATTAAGTCTCAGAATACTTGGAAGTGGCACTTGTACTGTGCCAGTGCACAGAACAGTATCCGCCGAAGCAGAAATGCTTGCTCATGAAAATGTCTTTCCACTTGCAGTTACTGTTCTGTGCGCTATTGCAAATTCTCTTTTGCGTGTTTGGTTTTGAGTTAAAGCAAGCATGTTTTTTTTTGACAAAATAAATGCTATATATGCGTGAAGGCATGATTTCAATGAGCAGCATCCAGGGACGAATTGTTTCAAGGAATATCTGGCAGAAAGATGACCGGCCAGATGTGATGAATTTGTGAATGAACGGAGCAGTAACAGTGTGTGAAAGGCAGTGGACTGAAAAGACGTGGTGGGAAATCAATGTGATGCGACAGAATGTGAGAGAAAAGATCTTCCTCATCTTTCTCCAGAGCTCAGTTTCACTTGAGATGTTAAAATCCCCTCTTTTGCTGTAAATACTGAACCTTCATGAAGATCAATAAGAAAATAAACATAGTGTCCATCTGAGATTCCCTTAGTTGAGCAAGCTGCTTATCCAGGCTGGAGTGCTCACTCACTGGTACTATCAGCTGCTAATGTCTGCACACACAATTAGCGGACACAGCTAATGTCCTTATCTTGCTTGCTGAGGAAAAAAAACATACCAACCACTGCTGACTCTGAGTCCAATTGACAAAAGAGAAGACAACAGAGATGCTGGGAGCGTCTCCATCTCATTCTCTATCCATTTTCAACTCTACAGGGAAGAGTGAGGTGTTAGAGGAAAGAAGTGAGTGTGTGTAAACTGTTCACATTCAATAGAAATATCAGCACAGGTGTCTCCTGCAGTTTATAGTATGTCAACCAGTCATGATAAAACAACATTTTGTGTGTGTGTGTGTGTGTGTGTGTGTGTGTGTGTGTGTGTGTGTGTGTGTGTGTGTGTGTGTGTGTGTGTGTGTGTGTGTGTGTGTGTGTGTGTGTGTGTGTGAGTGTGCGTGCATGCATGAGATAGCATTTATGTATGTCCCCTGTGGGGAGTAAATCACAACAAGGGCAAACGGACGATTTCCTATTGAATCAATCAGTCCTGCTCAACTGAGCACAGAATCCACCTCCATCAGCAGGTTATAGAGAGCCCCCCCCATACACACACACTAATTTATTGGCTTGCCAATAATGAGCCTTTCACAGATATATCGGTATAGGTGTTTATGTTTGTAATTGCAAAATACGCCAATGAAATACGTTTTTCTTTTCCAGAACAAGCCATGCAGGAAACTTCTGCATTTTTGTTTATTTTCTTTTAAAGACCGTTGTGTTAGTTTTTATGTGTATTTTAGTTTGTTTGAATGATTAATTTAGTGATTGAGATTCAGTTACATTTCTTTGTCATAACGGTTTGATAATAACATCTTAGGAATCATTGCAATTTATTTTTACTCTTATACCGGTAGCTCCCCAATCCATATTGGCCGGTCCCTAACGAAATGAAAATCTGATGAATACTGACAAGTTGTGTACGTATGAAGGTGTTTGTTTCATTAAATTAAGCACACATCTTAATCATGGCCTACAGACATGCTAACGTGTTATTTTGTGCGAAGTGAACGAGGATCTTTGTGTGAATCTGTGTGTGATGAGTGGATATTGACTGAGGAACAGGCAATAAAGGCAAAGTGATTATTGATCCCTCTGTGTCTGCACTGGCTTCACGAACTGCACACACACTGTATTTGCTGGCATGAGGAGGCTGAGTCTAGAATATGACCAGCGCTGATATATATCATTACATAAAGACCTAAAAGTTGCTGATGTACTATATTTCTTAACATTCTGTTTTACCCTGATACACAGAACTATAACCCAAGAGGGACTTGTTCTCTGTGATGCTGATGGTATGAGATGCAAGTACCTGACTGAAATGACCTGAAATAACTTCCTGCATTGATGTGCTCCATGTGTTTGATTTCTTTCCAGAGAGACACCAAAGGCCAGTTCCTGTTGGACCATGTGTGTAACCATTACAACCTGCTCGAGAAAGACTACTTTGGAATTCGATATGTGGACCCCGAGAAACAGAGGGTAACTGTCACACACAGGCAGCACACAAAGGCAGTGAAGCTCTATTATCATCACGATTGATCTGTCACTTTATAGCTATTTTTATGTATTGATGTGTCATCTGAAGAATACAATATTAGGCAGAAAGTGAAAGAAGATCTCACACTCTCCATGTAGCTTGTTTTTTCAGTTCAGTCCAACATAGAAAGTTAAAATTATTCAAAACAGAGACAAATACATGTATTTTAGAGACTGGAATCTGCAGTTGTTTTGTTAATTAAAGAGTCAATTTAACAATTAACCAAACTGCTGACAGATGACTTTCTTTTCATTTCATTTATCAAACAATTGAAATAGAACGACACTCAGTAGCACTCAGCCCACATCCACCAAGGCCAAATAGTCAGTTATAATAGTTAAATTCAGTTCAATTTTTGTGTAATCTTGCTCACAAACACACAAACCAAAACATAACCTCCTTGGTGGAGGTGATAATTATTTCAACCCTGGAACTGGATGACTCCAATCCTATTTTATCTTCAAGGAAGAGAAATATAATTAAGTGTTGTTTGAACTGGGGGTTCATGAAATATTTCAGTCAAAGGAAATATGAAATTGAGCAGAAGCGTTTCCCATCTTCCAGACCAGTGAGAGCAGCTTTCCCCCTCAGCTCTGTGTGTTTTCTAACATTCCTCCAGGCTGTTGTACCTCTGCAAAAGCATTTCGGTAATGTTGGATATTAGTCAGGAGGCAGTGAGTACATTTTCTTACAAGTTCAAGTGACAAATAACAACAAGATCGTTCTTCATATTTCAAACATCCCACACGCAGGAGGAACCAGATGCTCCTCGACTGTCGCTGTGTTTAAAGAGCAAAATGAGAATAAACTGAGCAAATATCAGCAAGAGGTTTTAGAACACAAAATAAATTCAAATACATGTGCAGTAAAGAAAACAGAAGTATTATATTTATGTTTTATGAGCTCAGATGTAAAAACCATCCGGCTCGCTCACCACAGTCAGATCCTGACGTATGTATAATGAGATAAGGGAAATACTTGTATATCCCATGATGCATTTGAAGACATGCTATTTTCCGATGTGACTGTACTATCGTCTGCAATGTGCTGTTGCTGCACACGGCTGAGTTTAAATGTGTCATTCAATTATTCATCAGAAACACGAAGAGATTTCTGATCAGGGAAATGCACGAGTTTATCGGAACTCATTGAAATTGTCACGTATTTATTCTAACTGAACTCCTCTTAGGTCTAAATGTCTCTCTCTCTCTCTCTCTCTCTCTCTCTCTCTCTCTCTCTCTCTCTCTCTCTCTTTCTGTCTGTCTCTCTCTCAATCTCTCTCTCTCTCTCTTAGCACTGGCTGGAGCCCAATAAGCCTGTGGTGAGACAGATGAAGTGTAAGTGTCCTTTCTGTTCCTCTTGGTTTTTCTCTGTTTTCTGTGCATCAGTGTCTGTGTGTACATGCGTGTGTGTGTGTGTTCGCGTGGTTGTGTCTATATTTGTGTTTGTGTATATGATTGTGTCTCTGTGTTTTAATGATAAGGACACATAGGAAATTTACTCCTTTGCATGTTTCACCCATTTCACTATTTCCACAGGGCACATTTACCATTACCATTTACCATGAGCAGTGATAGAGCCGGACAGGGAGACAAACAGAGACACAATGAAGACAGACACAGTGACAAAACACAACAATAAGAAATGAAATTAACAAAACAGGTTAACAGGCTGCTCTAACTGGATGTGCTGTTTCACGGTAGCATTGGAGGGAAATTTACTCCAGACCTTGATCCTACACCAGTGACATAATGTGTAATGAAGTTGTAATGGCCATAGACAATGACAGGATACAGACTTTATGGCAACATTTTATTTAAAATTTGACTCCAGTGTTCTTTATTTCAGCTGGGTTTTGGGAACTGAACCCGGTGTCATCTTGCATCTCGTCTCAGTGTAGTTTCCAGTGCCCGTTCTAAACCTGCCTGTTTGCTTGGTTCTGTGATAACACTGGTTGGAGCTTTCTTTCTGAAACTGTAAAAGTGACCCGCCCTAATACGTCCACAGAACCCTGAAGCCACAGCTGCTGCACAAAGAGCTGAACACGCTGTTGTCATGAGCGTCACTTACGCTGATGAGTCCCAGCCGCTACTGATACAGAGCGCCAGTCGCCTGTTTATTCAAAGTTTATCAATGTTGAACGTATCACGTGTTTCAAATCGCACCAAATTCAACAATGCACTTCTTCGGGCCCTTAATAATACACATGCCGAGTGTGAAGTGTGGAGCCGATAAGATGAACGGTTCTCAAGATACAAGGCACGTACAGACATTCCGGAGAGATGGATGGAATGGACGGACGGCAAAACAAAATCCTGTTGCATTGAATTATGAGCTACACTTTGTTCTGGAAGCAAATGTTTATTTCTTTTCTTGGAGACTTGGGGGACAATGGAGGATAAATCTAATGTTGCTTTATAGCACTTTTTGCACACGTAAGCAAAGAAAAAATTCAGCCTTGACAAAGGTGAACTAAAAGTATTTTCTATTTTTCTTCGCAAAAAGAAAGATTGCTGCAAGGTTTCATTCTAACAGTTATTTTTACGGTCGTTGGTTTTAAATAGTCCTAAATAGTCCTAAACTGCAAAATTACTCAGTGTGACCAGCAAATATAAACGGGCCTAAAACCAAGAGCAAAATGTATTACTTAGAACTTTAAATATTTTGGCACATTTTTCCTTTCTTCCTTCCTCCCGTTATGTTTGTCGCTCTGCAATCATCGTCCCCTCTGTCCCATCTCCTCTCCTCCCTCACTCTCTTCATGTCTCTGTCTGAAGTTCACTCACCCTTCTAATGACTGCCCTGATCTCTCTGCCCTGTTGTAAATTAATAAAGGAGCTATTAGCACTGAATTCTGCTTGATCTGAATGTGTGCGAGAGGACGGGGCGGCGGGGAGGCCGAGATGGAGATGGAAGAGAAAAGAATGATGATGAGGACGTGGAGGAGGGGGGGATTCAGAGAGCAGGCGCTGACAGATAATGTGGCTGAAGAAGAAACGTCAGATTTGGGGAGAAAAGAGGGTTGACATGAGAGACAGTCTGAGATGAGAGAGACTGACACAAAGTGAAAGAAAGAAAAAGAGATGAGAGAGGGGAATGGAGTCGTACTGAAACATCGCTTCACCCCGTGGCAGGGTTTATCTCAAATTAGGATGTGGCTGGTGTTTTATTTTGGATTTGTGTGCCCCAGCTTGCGTCACATTCGTGCGTGTGCGTGTGCGTGTGCGTGTGCGTGTGTGTGTGCGTGTGTGTGTGTGTGTGTGTGTGCGTGCGTGCGTGCGTGCGTGCGTGCGTGTGTGTGTGTGTGTGGATACTATTGTGCCAATTCACTTTCTCCCAAAATGTTTTCAGAAAAAGCATCTTGGTCCCTTAAGCCGGAGCAAATCAGCAGCTGAAGTTCTTTGGGAGCGGGTGGGAGGACTGCATCTTTCATATTGCTCAACATGTATTATGTAGACGAGTGCTGTTTTTCATCGCTCTATAATACCGCAGAGGTTTGCTGCTATTAAAGACCGAGTGGCGAGGGCACCCTGTAAAGATTTCTGCTCCTGTGTCAGACGATACTCACTCTTCCTTCCTCCTTCTTCTTCCATGTCCCTGTTTCCTGCTTCTCTGTCTCTTTGGCTCAGTTGGTCCTTAATGTCCTCTTTACAGTCGTTGTCACCATCAGATGACTTTGCGTCTACTTTTAGCATCTCCTTTGACAATATGCTATCCCTGTGTTTATACTCAAAATAGCCCACATATACATGCCATGAGTACAGTAAATACAAACTTAGTATTATATATGTTCAATAATCCATTGGGTTTCTGGTAGATTTCCCCAAAGACCCCCACTTGTTATAAAAAGAGACTTAAAACAGATTTGCAAATACAAGTCTATGGAGACATTTATAAAACTATCTAGTCCGTTTCATGTATGAATATGATCAACACATAGCGTAAAGTGCCTCTCCGGGAATTACAGAATCTTCTGACGCCGCCAGAAGTAGAATGAAAACATTTCAGTCTTGATATTTTCCTTTCTAACAAATGGATGTTAAAAATTGATTGTATAGGTATTTGAAAAAAATATATAACATTGTAAATTTTCTTGGGAGGAAAGTTTATAGAATCATATTAAATATCCCCTGTAGCATTTAGCATTTAGCATTTGCTTTGTGTATGCATGCGTGCATGTATAGTGTAAGTATGTGTTGTGCTACTGTTCAAATCATCTTGCACCCCCCATACACAGACACACATGCACCCACACACACACACATGCACCCACACACACACACACACACACACACACACACACACACACACACACACACACACACACACACACACACACACACACACAATGAAATGCTTTAAGCCTAAGATCAAAGGGAAAGGCACAGGGCCCATTTCAAGTGTGTGTATGTGTGCGTGTGTGTGTGTGTGTGTGTGTATGTGTGTGTGTGTGAGTGATGACTAATTACTGTAATTATCAAATGACAAATCAGTCTCAGTGACTTAAAGTGTTTTTTTTTTTCATGTCCACCCTATTTTCTCTTCAGTTGTATATAATCGTCGTGGTTCTGCTCCCCTTCTTCTCCTCTTCACATTCATTTATCTCTCCTCTTCTTTTTCTTTCTCCTCTCCAACTTCAATCCATTTATTTTGCCTCTGGTTCCCCTCCTCATTTATCTCGACGTTCCCACATGTTTCACTTCTGCAAATTACTAAACTTTACTCACTGTCCTCTCCTTCTACTCTTCCTCTCATACTTGTGTCTCTCTTGTCTCCAGCAGCTCAGCAGCCATACACCATGTGCTTCCGGATGAAGTTTTATCCCCACGAGCCCATGAAGATCAAGGAGGAGCTTACCAGGTATAAACTAACACAGATAATTGATGGTTTATGACGTGATGCAGAAGAACAAGACATCTCTCTCTCTCTCCTTGTTCGCATGCGTGCGCTGAAAATCTTAGGGTGGCACGCGAAAGTCAAGGTATCTGAATTTCAGGAATTCTCTCCTGCTGCTGTAGTCTCTGTGTAGTTTTGGTGAGATATAAGCCGATCAATCAGTCAATCTAACTTTATTTATGTAGCACTTTTCAAGCAAGTCAAATACAATTGAGAGTCTTTACAGGTGATTGACAAAACAAAGAATGTTAAAAATGAGTTTAAAACATTAAGAAGCAATCAATAATAGAAAAGACAACAAGACAAAATATACAATCAACACTAACATATTAGTAAAACAACATAAAATAAATAATATTGATAAATAATAATTATCGATACTAAAACTATAAAATTATATAATGAAAGTAGAAAAGATGTTCAGGCATCTGTTAATAATAAGAGAATTGTGGACTAAAAGCCGTGGAGCTCCTCTGTGATCTGACGGAGATAGGATAACATGAGACCAACTTTGTCCACGGGTAAGTATTGTGTAACTTAAGTTATACAGAGTGGTGGTCTCAGCTCAGCTGCCAGCTTCCAGTGATGCTCAGCTGCTGCTGTCTGTGACGGTGGCAGACTGGCACGTGGCTTCCTGCCACAAAGACTTTGCATGTGCTTAACATTGTGAACGGTTCTATTTTAACCCAAACCTTTCAAGAACCTAAACAAGTACTTTTGTTGCCAGAAAGTGTTTCAGCCAGTAAGAAACCTCATTTAACTTTGAGCCTTTGTGAGTCTCTGCAAAACATTAGACAGGTTCCTTCCCAACACATCCAGGAATACGATGTTTTCACCTCTGCCAAGGAGATTCATCCCCATTTGTTTGTTTGATAGTTGGCAGGATTCTGCAAAAACTGCTCAAAATGTGGTTTCATGACCCAAGGAAGAAGTGGATTAGGATAAATGTACAGATCCAGGATTGTTTTTTTTTCACTTTCTTTAGCATGGTGAGATAGGTGGAGGTATGAGCTCTCCAAGCACCGTTCTAGTTCAATCTGTTTGAACTCAGGCGGTGCTGTGAGTTTGGCAACATGTGCTTTCGGCCATCCAATAGTTAAGTTATAATGTGTAGTCAGTGGTACGACTTTAAATAACTGCAAACTGTCTTTACACCTCTTCTCAACAGTTTGCTTTATTAAAACAACTGTTGTTTGGTAGATGTCATTAAAACACTTATTTTTAAATAAATTTGTCATCTAACTTGTGGAATAACTGGGAGCTCACACTCATGCACGTACACACACACACACGCACACACACACACAAACACACACACACACACACACACACACACACACACACACACACACACACACACACACACACACACACACACACACACACACACAGACACCACAGTGATAATTAGAGATGCTCACTCAGCAGGACTCCTCTCTGTCCCATCTGAGCTGTCATGTCTCAACATCTCTTCTTCTCCCTATCGATCACCATCACTCACTTCTCTTCTTTCTTCCTCTCTCTCTTCCATCCTTTTCCGCCCTCTGTCTCTCCTTAATTTCCTCCCTGCAGTATCTCCTCCCTCCCATCTGCTGGTATACCTCTCTGTCCTCCATCTTCCTCCCCTGTCACCACAGCTCCCTCTCCTCCCTCAGGTCGTCTCTCCACACCTTCCTGTCCTTTAAAAATGTTTTTACTTAAAGGAGGTTTTGATCATCAAGGTCATTAGTGTAAATCTTTGCTCTTTGTTCCTCTGTTTTCTCAGTTTCCATCTTTTTCTGAGGCCTCCTTCAATTTCTGCCATGCATCTCTAAATGTTTCATTCTCCTGCTCCTGCATTTCAACACTTTGAAATGACTGTATTCTTATGTTTCTCCCTCGTGTCCATTTTTGTTCATTAGGGTTTATTTCAAAGTCTTTAAGGAGCACCATTACACTTCTGACTTCTACTGATGAGACATAGAAATTCATCTTGAGCTGAGTTTGGAGAGTTTAGAAGGAACTGTAGTCAGAGTTCTCAGTATTAAGGAGTGATATTTCTCCAATTGTCAAAAAGGCAATGAATTGCACTCAGCACCAAATATCACACACTTTTATATATCAGTTCTTTTAATATTCCTGATTCTTTTCATCAGGACCAATGCTTCATTCTTTAGGAAAATTGTGAAAATGTTGAAAAATACATTATCTCGCAATGTTAAGGAAAAAAAACATTCATGGTTCTGGAAAGTTTTGTTGAAATCCATCCATGGTTTTTCTGTGATTGTACTGAAACAAATGAAAAAATTGATAGAAAACACAGCATCCTCGGCTGAGGTAAAAATAACAGTATTGGAATTACATCCATAGGTGATTCAGCATCAAGTCTGTGTCAATGCTGTCAGTGCAGTGTTGTGTATGTCAAGAAGCAGACGTTCATACAGGAGACAGACTGTCTCAGTGCATGCTTACAGTTAATGTTCTAACTATACCACACAGATAATGCAGAAAACAAGACTTGTCAGCATTGAACTAAATCCAAGGTCCATGTTTGTCTGGCATTAAGGTTGTATAAAACTCCCTGAGGATGGTATGGTGTAGACAATAGTGACCTTTAGCCCAGCTGTAAACACGTTCTGCAGGGACGTAACCTGCAGTGATCCCAGTTTACAGCACAACCTCATACATGAGACTGGGAACAAGCACAGAGTGGGAGAAGCAGAAAGAGAGAGGGTGCAACAAAGATAAGAGCGAGAAAGTATGAGGAAAAGGGATGGATACTAAATTTGATCAGATTCGGTCTATACTGTATTTACAACTCAAGACAAATCAGTGAAGTTATACAAAGGGCAGAGTGATGCATAAAACAAGACGTGCGCAAAACATCCTTTAAGAATCGAAGCAAAAGTTCGGGAAAGGAAACACAAGGTGAGAGGAAAGAGAGGAGGGTGTTCAGCATATGACAGAGAAGAAAACAGAAAGGGACAAACTTTCACAACTGTCATGGTTGTGTTTATACGTATCGCTACATCCTGTCTTTTTAAAGGCCAATTTAAAAAAAAATACATGCGACTACAACCACAATAAAACTGTTCAGCTGCAGCAGCCTTTTTGCTCTGTTCAGTCTTTCATGCTCATCCTCTTGCTGCTTCCCTTACTCAAGTTCAAAAACAACTTTAATGAGTCAGTCGACTCGCAGACGCCGTCTCATCTGGAAACTCATCTGTATCCATGGCAACACATGTCGACGATTTCAGCACCGTAGTCGTTTCTTGCCTCCTCGGTAATGCGAGACAAATTAGCATGTCAGCAGAATGCCTAAACTAGCCTTCGTTGAGTCGGTTTCCATAGTAACTACAGTACCAGTCTCTGTTATACGGTAGCTGTTTCCATGGCAATACTCAGCAACGAATGATAATGCTATCGAGGACTGTGGAAATATTTAATGTCACAATATCCTGATGATGACACAACACTTCTCGTTAATAATTTGAGTTAACTGTATCTATCATTATGTAATTATGGATAATGTTACAAATTAAATATTGAATGCATATTTTGATGCAGTAAGGAAAACAAATGAGATGTATCCCAAAAACATTTTGTACATATTTCACCACCACTAATGCTTCTTCAACTATTACAGCATTGCAGACATTTTACAGCAAATAAGTGGTACTATATGTGTGTGTGTGGGTGTGTGTGTGTGTCCAGGTATCTCCTGTACCTCCAGTTGAAGAGAGACATCTACCATGGGCGCCTCCTTTGTCCTTTTGCTGAAGCTGCATATCTGGGAGCCTGCATCATACAGGGTGAGACATTGACAAGTCACCAGACCAGTTCCTACATGATCCTACATTTAATAACACAGCGAGATGTGTGCGTAAGGATTTGTGTTCAATTGGCGGCGCCAGTTTCATGTTGAGTCACAGCGCTGAGCCACCTGCTTTCACATGGATTAAGCAAGGAATTAACTGAGCTGGATCATATAAATGAGCCCGTGTGGCTGATACACATATCGCCGAACAGCGCTCTGATTGGTTCATATCCCCAGAGAGTTATCTCGACCCTGGGTGTGACAGCGGTGTAACATTGGCTAATTCTGTTTAACAAGGGCAGGTCCCTGTCCCATTTTGTCAGGGTGTTGATTATGGAGCTGGAGAATTAATTGAGGATTAGTTTTAATGTGTAATTAAACTCAAGGCAAGTTTTTGATTTAACCTCTATTATGATTAGTAATTAAGAGCGGATTTAAGAGAGAAATTAGGACTTGATTCGGAGAGGAAAATATTTATCTGTTAGGGTTATCTGGTTCAGCTGCTTATGAGTATATTCTGTGGAAAAACCATCTATTTAAGCCTAAATTAATTTATATGTTAAAGAAATAGTTTGACATTGTCTCACCCTCTTCTTTCAGCTGAACTTGGGGATTACGACCCGGAGGAGCACCCGTCAGATTACATCAGTGACTTCAAACTGTTCCCTAAACAATCCCTCAAACTGGAGAGGAAGATTATGGAAATACATAAGAATGAGCTCAGGTAAGTGTGTGTGTCTGTGTGTGTGTGTGTGTCTATGAGTGTGTGTGTGGTGGGGTTGTGTGTTGCCTGGAGCGGCGTCTTTGTTATCAGTTTACTGTTTGATATCTGTGACAGGCGTGGATGCTCGTTCCTGTGATCTGTGCTTTAAAAAACAGGCTGCGGAGACAATTTTCTAATCTGCACTCAGTGAAGTGCTTTCTGTCACTGAGACAAAATTGTGTGATTTGTGCGCCATCGCAATGCAGAGGGTGTCTCACTTTAGATTCAGCCGAAAGTAAATAAACACTGAAATGAATTTGCAAATGAATGAGCATGAATTATTTATTTTACGCCTGGTTTGGCTCGCTTATAATACGGGATTTAAATTGAGAAATTTGAATTCTGATGGAAATCAACCTTGCATGATGGATAGAGTAAAATATGAGCTGAAGCATGCATATCGTTGAGGTCACGTGAAAACTACCATGACACTCCACACGTCTATAAACCCTATTTATCTGTTATAATCCCCGAAATCGATTTATCTATTTATTCACGTTGCAGGGCCTCGTCTGAACCTTGGCTGTTGACTAAAAAATACACTACAAAAAAAAAGGCTGAGTTAAAAAATGATAAAAACATGTTAAAATTGACTTATTTAAGATCCAAGGTCATAGGATCTCATAGTATGCAGAACACATGAACCCCGTTAGTTTGTTTGTGGTTATTTCCACCATCGCTGCAGCTCATGAGTGATGATGTGAAGTTTGTGACCGTCACACTCACAGCGATTATAAAACATCAAAGACGAATGCGTCGTTTCCCACATCACAGAGGAAGACGATGCTAAATGCCCCCCGCCTGCCCCCCCGATGGGCCCCACTGACAGGATTAACACCGTGTAGATTAGCATTGAGCTGCAGAGAGTGACCCTCAGGTGATATACAAACGGATGTATGAATTTTATTTACATGGTGAATAACTTAATTCAATGGATTTATCCTTTTCCTCTCTGTGCATATTTGCCGATTATGTGTTTGCACTTTAAATGTGTATTTATACGTCTATAGAAGTAGCAGCGTACATGACTCAGCTGCAGCACTTACTCTAATGAAAGCATCAACACACGCCTGGCCAAATGTTATGACTTTAATTAGTTAAATATAAATATCTTCTGTAAACAACGACAATATCCCTCTCAGACACATTGTGCTTGTCTCTCACTTTATCTACATCTTATTTTCATGTGTCCCCACCATGGAGGCCATGCATTCAGGTTTAAATGGACACTGAGAAATCATTAGAGGGCAGTTGTTGATGTTTCTTTCTCAGAAACACAAACAGACATTTGTTTCATTTGATTGGTGGGTGTTCTGCACAACTCGGCTGCTTCGTTTTCACTGAGGATTGAAAACTGTTTTTGGCGAGTTACTTTTTGAAGAGTGATTTCAACAAGCAAAAACTTTGCCTATAAATTTGAGTTTTTCAAACTTTAGGGAAGGTGCAGGGACATTCTCTGTTATTTCAAATGGAAATGGAAGATAGTTATTTAGCTTGGCCCACTTATCAACATGAGCAATTGCAGCAGCGGCAGCAGCAGCAGCAGTGGTAGAGATGTCTTAGATTTGCAATGGAGGCAATTAATGTAGGCACACAGATATGGTGCACATATTTTTAGATTCAGTGAGACTTTCAGAAGATGTCATTATTTCAGATGTACACTGCAAGTAATCATCCAAAAATCCCCATATTAAGGCGGAAAAAGTTCAGAACTCGCCTGATAATCATCACATTGTTATTTGATCAGTACTTTTATTGGCACATGGCAAACAGAAACTGATACCAGCAAATTTTACTTACTTAATTTTTCCAAATGTAGGCAAAAAAAATATAGCCCAACAAAACTGACTCAATCCATGGAAATATTATACAGATTGTTATATATATATATTCATATAATTGAAAACTTCTCGTTTGGGTCCCAGAATCTGATTTATCTACTTCTCTTTCACGGCTCTTCCTTAGTTTGTGCTGCTATTGTATCAAAGATCATCAGTAGACTATAACTGTGGTTTTTGTCTCATGCCGACTCTAGAACAGATCAATTAAATCAATATAAAATCATTAGCATACCTGGAGGGTTTACACAGCCACACACATAGAGAGACGTACTCTAACAGTGTCAATGTGGTCATTTATAAATTAACCTTTGTTTCCCTCTCCTCTGTTTCAGGGGCCAGTGTGCTGCGTTTGCAGAGTTGAACATGCTCCAAAGGGCTCACAGCCTGGAGACGTATGGAGTGGACCCTCACCCATGCAAGGTAACGTTAGGCAGGACTGTCCACTATTGGTATTGACATGGTTTCTCCGATTAAAGAGCA
This sequence comes from Hippoglossus hippoglossus, assembly GCF_009819705.1. NCBI lineage: Eukaryota > Metazoa > Chordata > Actinopteri > Pleuronectiformes > Pleuronectidae > Hippoglossus > Hippoglossus hippoglossus. The sequence goes on along the minus strand of NC_047159.1, from coordinate 11,414,662 downwards.
GATCTGCAAACCTCTTCCTTGATTTTGGACATTAGTTTTCTTCATATCTCAGTAACTCACCCAAATTATTGTTGCATTCATGATGTACAGAAAAGTAGCTTCAGTTCCACTTTTGACTATGACTTGTTAATGAATTGTCCTCTTCTCTGTATATGCAGTATGTACAGTATAACTTTATCATATTATAATGTAATTTATATTTAGATAAAGTAACTGGAGCTCTCATCATGCGATAGTAAAACTTGTGGTTGTAGTTAGTAGTATTACGGTTTATTATAGTTACTGTGACTGTAATAATATCATAATGGAAATGTACAGGATGAGCAAATCTACATCTATTTTTCAAAAAATTTACTCTGAGAGCCAGTAGTGAACAAAATATAATTGTATTGATTGAAAGTGTATTTTAAATTGCAGCCATTTGTTTACATGTGCAAATATTCACCATCGATGTTTGCGCAGTTGTGTGGAAAATTCTAGCTCCAGTGCAGAGTTTGACAACAACACACATAAAGTCACCTGTCCTCTTTACCCTTTGCTTGTTTGCTCTTCATTTGCATATTGAACTTACGAATATGAACATGATCAACTTTACTGACAGAAGCTTTTCTGCTAAACTGAGAGGTCACGTAAGAAGAGCATGATGCAGGAAGGTCAATGACATGTCTGCCAAACATTATCCTGGTAAACAAAAGCAATCAGCAGAGAAAACAAATCACTTTCAGGAATCAATATTATTGATTGGTCAGAGAAAACCATAGTCGACACAAGTCAATGTCACTGACTCCATCTTCACAGTGTTAACACAGGAGATCTGTATAGTTAAGCTTCACTGTTGGTACTGACGTTCATTGGACACTTCACCTTACTTGTCCTTTTTTATACTTTCTCTTGCACTATTTCGACAGATGGAACAGATTCAATCCCCCAAAAAAAGGGAAACCAATATTTAATAGTTTCCCTCAGTCAGAGTGAAATAGACACTGACTCTCATGAACAGACTTATCTGAGCAAGCTAAGCAGATTAAAACGATATTTAAATTCACTCTGCTGAAGAGGATCCCTGTTATCTGCTACACTCTCGTCAGTGGAGCTGTTTTTAATACGGATATTTTAGCTGGAGCTGTAGTATCAGGAACATGCAGATCTGGGACGATGAGGACGAGGGATTTACAGAGAGATAGAGAGAAAAGAAGGGAGATGTACAGATGTTTGTTCTCTTACTCTGGAGTTGTTGTTTCTTTTATTCTCATTATGTCAAACTGAATCTCATGTGCTGTTTGTTCTGCACCTTGATCTTGATGCTAGTTACTGCAAATTATAGGTTTGTAGTTTGAAACAAACAGGTGATTTTGTGTAGGTGCTATTACCATGGAGATTGTTGACGGCCCACTTGCTCCCCTGCTGTTAAACCCCACCTGTGTCCCATAATACCATTTGCTGCCTCTCACACTGTGTGTGTGTGTGTGTGTGTGTGTGTGTGTGTGTGTGTGTGTGTGTGTTTTTAGGACTTTACAGGGTCTACAGCGTTTCTCGGGTTCACAGCCACAGGGTTTGTGGTGTTCCAGGGAAACAAGAGGATCCACCTCCTCAAATGGTACAAATGTTGCATAAGTCTGAAATATAAACACATTAGCACGGAAATTAAATGTGTTGCCTGTATCAAAGCAAATAGTTACATATTATCATCACTTTATTTCAACTGGCACTAGAATAGTATGTATGAGGTGGAATTAAAGTGATGATATTTTACTTTACTTGTCATTGCAGAAACGTGTTCTCTTGCATGATTAATAAATCAGTTCAGTAAACTCATACAACATATATCAAAAATCTCAACATACATGCTTTAGCCACTATTTTGTAATGGTGGTGGTGGTAAAAGTATTTAAATCCTTTACTAAAGATAAAGTAAAAATACTTCCGGTAACTCACTATTTTTCTTAAGCAAACGTACACAGGACCAAATAGTTACTCAAAGTTAAATTTAAGTACTTGTTATGTAGTGTTACCCCCTTTGGAGAACTGTAATGTTATAAATGTTGTTAGTAGATTGTTTCACTGACGTGTTTATGTCTGTGGGCATTACATTGTCAGCTTGACAAGGTGGCATCTGTTTCACGCCGAATTTTGTTTTATAAAATAAATTGATGAAAAGTTTTCAACAAAAGCTATTAAATAATTCTAGTGGATTGCAAAAAATATAATTCACATCTATAGAATAAATAATAGGAAGAATAAATCGAGTAAAATGGAAAATAAGCAAAGTGTAAATAATGTACAAGCACCCAAATTTGTACTTGAGTGCAGAACTTTAGTAAATGTGCTGATACCTCACTGTTAATAGGTGCAGATGTAGACATTTAAATAGTCATGTTCCCTCTTCGAAGTGCTGTTTGTGATGGACACTCGACTTTGCCACATGAACAATAATCACGCTCCACCACTTTTAATCGTAGCTTTCAAATTCATGTTTATCATTTATCCAACTCTTAACCCTGGTTTTGTGGATATTTCTTAATTGATGAAGTTTTGGGTCTTCGCAGGGTGGACGTCAGCAAGCTGAAGTTTGAAGGAAAAACTTTTTACGTCATAGGGATCCAGAAAGAGGTGAGTGTTGTGTCCTCCTGCATGTGGAGGGATAAACAAACAAACACAATGTGTTGTGTAGTTTCCACCGTCATAATGATGAATTGTGTTTTCTTGAACTGATGTCGTCATCATCATCATCATCGTACTGACCTGTTAGAACCTGAACTTTAACATCTGTGGACTTCATCTGAAAGACCATGACTTTGAATCAAACAGTCTGTTTTCATTTGGATCCAGTTTTGTGTTAGTGACATCCTTCCTTTTCTTTCCCCCCCTCTCTTAATGCGTGTGATGTTTCATCCTCAGGAAAACGTGCTATGAAACTGTTACTGTTTGTCCCTGTAATCTGGTCCGCCATCACACACACTGTGTATGTGTGTCGCTGTTTCAGATCTCCTTAACAGGCAGGATTCACTGTAACAGGATGGTGGGTGTGTTACGACTAACCTCCTCATAACTCACACTGTGTGTCAGCTGTGGCCCAAATAAGAGATTCCTCCACTAGAACCATGTGTTAACGTCTATTAACAGGTTTTTGAATTTAAATTTCTCCTGGACACAGGAAAACAAACGTGTTAAGAGCAGGTGTCTTGTATTTGGGACACATGTTTCATGTCTATGTTTGTCATCCAGTCTGGAACTGTGGTAGATTCTGAGCAGCTATTAAGATGTATCATGCCTCATATATGTGTGTAAAACCTAAAAATACTTGAAAATAGTTCCGCCAGTTTGCTCTTTAATCTACCAATCAGCCAATCAATCATCTGATCAGCCAATCATCTGATCAGCCAATCATCCGATCAGCCAATCGATCTCATGACTCTTCTCTTCATTACAGAAGCTTAAAGCAGCTCTCTCATCTCCGCTTAACTTGTCCGTGCGTCTGCCTGTTTGTCTGTGTGGCAACTCATGAATGGCTGAAGATGCAGTTTTATCTTTGTGTTTCTGTCTCTTCTCTCTGTGTGTAAACATAGTCATCACTGGTGAGTAAAACACAAGTAATAACAGTCATACTTCAATCCTTAATTTGAAGCCTCTCCCTGCAGTCCTGCCCTAACCTCACCTCCTCCGTGTAGCTGGGGGAAACGTTCTCATGTGTCACTGTCGTTTCATCATCATTTCATTATTGTGTGTTGTTTTGTTTCATTTCATTTTGTACAATATTTGTCTTCAACATTTTTCTCAGTTCATCCAATCATTTGCAGCTATTTAGCTCGTCTCTGCAGCTATTTTGAATCATAAAAACAATACATTCTTTTTTCTAAAATGATGATTGGTATCCCACTCCTGTTTAGCTATTCCCTGCAGCATGGGCCAGAGGCCGGGCAAGAGAGGCACTGCCCCAGTTGAGCTCTGTTTGACCCTTGAAGTCCCCATGAAGTCCCCCTGTCCCATCAGTAGTCCCTCAATCTGACTACGATTCAGCCTCTGGGGGGCAACAGCCAATAGCTTGGGTCTTCCTATGGAGACATCAGATATTCAGGCCAAGACTCGTTGAGTTCGAAGTCTGACTATTTTATTTTATGACACGAACAAACAACAATACTTTTTGTAGGTGTTTTAATTCCAGACTACATTTTGGCCAATCTCTATTTACAGTTTATCAATACTGATAAATTAAAAAGCTGATAACTGATGCATTTCAGTCAATGTGTTCTGCTTCATACGAACTGTTTGCCTGCATCAACCAAATCCTGCACAAACCTGATTGGTCAAACTAGAAACAGATACCATTTAGAGAAGTCCTACATCCACCCCTTCCCAGCAGCCATATTAAAATCATCTCCACAGCTCTCGTATCATTGAACTATAGATTATGTGAGATTATGATGCATAATCTATGTCTCTGTCCATGAGAAAACCGCAGTGATTCCATTACTTTGTGTTGTGTTATGTGTATAAATGTCTTGTTTAAGAGATTCACATCATTTCTGGGAAGATTTCTCAGAGCATCATAGGTTCTTAATCGTTTACTGTTGTGTTGTCTGTTCCATCGTGTCACAGGTCACTTGCATGATTTCCCTATTCACCCAAACCTCTGGAACACATTAACTTGACTGTCCCACTTTGAGCTGATGGCAGCTTTTTAATGGCTCTGTTACTGCAACACTGATGAGTCAGCAGTTTATCTATTTTATCATTTTATCCAGGCGCTGTTTCTTTAATTAGAATATAAAGTCTAATGTTTTTTTTTATATCAGGTGATTGAAGATCAGCTGCTGAATAGCTGCCAATTTAGATGCATAATTTGTATTTCTTTAAATGCTCGTTACTCCTGAATAATAATATAGTACATGTTGATATATATTTTTAGAGTATAGCATCATAGCACCATCATTAGAATCATGTCTTTGTTTGTGCAGCCAAAGTGGGACGAGAGACAATTTGTTGATGATATTTGAACACAGAGTTTCTGGTACTCTCACATGCCTGTGACCAAACACACATGGCCACTGCAGCACATGTGTGTAAATCACAACCCACACAATTTATATGAGTGATGTATGACACTGAGGGGGCTGAGCAATACAGCTGACTGAGAGGGTTTAGGAACGAGTCATCTGTGAACTGAATGGTGAGGTTTTCTTAACAACTTCAAAATTCAAATTCCCTGTCCTTTTGAAAATGGCGAATAAGGCGTAGTCGGGTTGTTTTACAGTATCTTGCTCCCGTGTTACTGATCTCTTCCTCTCGCTCGCCTCCTCCTCCTCGTTGCCGAACAGCATCGATCTGGGATCATATTACCAGACTCACAGTACTGGAAACTAGACATTTACAGGAACATATCCCTCCTCCCCCTCCTAATCCATACGGACCTGTGAACTGCTCGCAGGCCATTTTACTGCTGAACGCTCACTATATCTGTCTGGACATCTTTCTAAGCTTATGGCTTTGGGTCTGTGGGTCAGCATTTTGCTCAGCTCCCTCTCATCATGTTCCGCACTGCTCTCGTCCTCATGCACACACGTCTTTTGGTAATCTCATTTCCCTCCCTAACTTTATTTCCTGTCTCTCCCTCTCTCTGTGTCTTTGTCCTTTTCTGTGCAGAAGAAACTGGTGTTGACATTTCACACCTCGACCCCTGCAGCGTGTAAGCACTTATGGAAGTGTGGGGCGGAGAACCAGGCCTTTTACAAGTGAGTTTACACACACGCACGCACACATTCATGGGAAACTGGGAGCTGGTCCGCAATTATTCCACCTCAAGATATCCCCTCTACCAAACATTATAAATATTTCAACATACAATATGTAACGTTGGCCACGAGCAGTCTCTCAATCAAAACAATAACAAAAGACCTAGTTTGATGACTCTGTGAAGCAGTGTGGGATCATGGGAGTTGTCCTCTTGTGTTGCTTGGTTCCCATTGGGCATTTGCGCTTCCCTGGGAGAGCTGTGGTGGTAGAACGCTCAGTAAAAACTGCAATGGATAATCATGATCCATCATTGACCAATACAAACAGCGGAAGAAAGAAACACACAACTGGCTAACAGGCTAACAGGCTAACTGGCTAACAGTGTGTGTTTCCATCCTTATGCGTAAAGGCAATGGTAAAATGGACATGATGCTATTAAATGGTGACCGGAATTAAAAGTCTCTTTACCTTGAATAAAATCTGGGTTTGAACATTGTTGGAAACATTTGGATAAAATACGTCAACAAAATATGTGACATAGGTCTTGTTGTTTTCGGACATTTTAATAAAGAATTGTTAGATATTAAATCAAATGGCACTGATCTATTCAAATGTATTTATTTTGAATGTGTTTCGCTGGGTTAGGTTTAGTTTGCTCTCCTTCGTGTTCCTCCTTTATCCGTTATTACTCTTTTAAACACATTTCACTGACACTCTGTGGCACTGAAACAACATGATGTTGTCCTTCACTGGGAAGCAGCTGATTGCTGCGAGGCCATCGCTCTGATCTGCAGATACTATGACACTGCTGCTGCTTCAGGAATGGAAACAAGCTCGGGGTGGTGGTGAGAGTGTGAGGATGGAGATAAAACTCTACTTTAGTCTGTAGCCACGGGGAATACAAGGTTGGGAGCCAAGATAATGACCCTGAACTGCTTTTCCTTGGTCATGGTTTAGTGAGTTCAGTTTATTGCTCTTGGTGTAAGGGTCACAATCACAATGCTTGTGTAGTTGCAAAAATGCAAATTCCAAGAAGAAGAAGATCTAAAACATTCGTCCTTTTCTAACCATCATTGCTGAAATTTTAACTTGTACTATCTGCATGCAGTGAAGGATCAGACCACTACCTGTGCAGCCCAGTTTTCAAGGTGACCATAACTGTGAGCATGTGGCCTCAGGACTCAAAGAACATTATGTGCATCACATCTCTGCAGTGAACACAATGTTTCACCTAAAAATAAGTCTTGAAAACAGCTGAGAAAATAATCATTGGTGATTTGGAGCTGACCATCATATCACATGATTCTCATTAAAATATGGAGTTTGCTCATTTGTAGTAGATCTTTACATTTACATTTTCTGTGGGCATTTTAAGGACTTCCCATTCACATTGGCTTAAAAGCTGATGCTTAAAAGCAGATGAGAAGTTGTGTGAGGTGACAAAGGGAGGAAAATAATGGAGCAAGGAAACATCCACCCTGGTCAGAAGTGAGAATGAGGTGTGAAGAAGATGTGGAGTCAGATGAAGTCAGATTTAATGGGGAGAAGTCGTGCTGACATGATCTGGAGATTACTTTATGATTTCCTCTTGATTCTGTTCCTTCCCCAGACAGATACATCACCACAAAGGGTCACCTCACCCTTTCTATATATTATATATTTTTCCCAAACCATTGTTTCATAGACACTGTTCACTATTTCTTCTTTTTTAATATGATTTGTGTATGATTTGTTTTGAAAGTTTTGTCCATTCGATTTTCCTTTACTACTTTTGCTGAATCGTATTTCATCTATGGAAATGGACCAATTTCCTCTTTGATCATCTCTTTGAAATATATGAACGTTAAAAATCTTACACGATCTTACAAGAGGAAGACATATTGATGAAGTAATAAAAGTCTTGTGATAACAGCCTCTGCCTGTATAACCCTGGATGTCGACCTCTTAACGACAGCAGCTCGTGTGTCTCTGAGAGGCGAACAGAGGAGGAGTGAATGTCGTCTCGGATGTCAGACAAGCATCGGAGCCCTATAATCAAATTAGAGTGAATAGAGTTTGTAAATGGAAGCCAAGCAGAGCTTGGACAACGTACTGCTTCGTTGTTTCTTTCACACACACTAAGCAAAGCAGTGTGTGTGTGTGTGTGTGTGTGTGTGTGTGTGTGTGTGTGTGTGTGTGTGTGTGTGTGTGTGTACACTCATTTGTAAAAGGCCTGGTTTTCTGGCACCATATCTTATATATCTCATAAATGATCCTGAATAAAATATGAAGGTTTGACCTACAGCATAAACTTTTAAATTTGAATACCTTCCTCGTCTGTCTTCAAAGAAGCTACTCTGTCCAATGAAAGTCACTGTTGCTGCATAACCTGAAAGATGAAGTTGAGAAGTGTTGTGCTACGAGTTAAACAAATGAATCAAACTGTGTGTTAGATGATTTGTGATCGTGAAACTCTTTTCTTTTTGTTTCTTCCTCCCTCTCTCTGACAGGTGTGCAAAGTCGAGTCAGATAAAGACAGTTTCCAGCAGCAACATCTTCTTCAAAGGAAGTAGGTTCAGATACAGGTGAGTCAGAAATCTGACAGTTTAAAGAAAGTAATACATGTATGTGAAGAGAGTTAGAAAAGAAAGAAAGAAATAAAAAAAGGTATGGCATGAGAGAAAGTTAGGCTGGAATTTAACAAATGACAGCAGAGGGAGACACAGTATAAACCATAGACTGTATATAGAGAATACAACTCCCAAAAAGTGGAGCCTAATTATATTGATCACCCCCTGGTGGCTGGCTGCAGTAGTTAAATAGTTAAATATATTTTTTAGAAAAAGATGGTTTCTGTCATTTGAGTGAGTTGTGTTCTGGTTTCCGATAAGTTTGCTTTTAATTAGTTATCGATGCTATAAAAATGGGGTAAAACATCATGATTGATGATGATTTTGGACGATGGGAGGAAGTGGACACAGGTCGTCCATCTTTCCATAAAGTCTAAGAAAGTCAACGACCCCCAGAGGTTTCGTTTCACCCTCTTAAATTATGACCCAAACATCGACCTCACCGCCAACACGCTAATGAGCAAGAACACGGCTGCTTGAACAATCAGACTGATGGCGCCGCTGACCGGAGCCCTCCCGCGCAGTAGAAACAGATCGTTCTCATTATGAACAACAGCAAAACCAATACCAAATCCCATGTTGTTCTTTTCAGACAGTAACCACTGCCCTTATCTGTTGCCCAAATTCTCTTCGACACACTTGTCTCCGACGTTCAGAGTTTATAATTGCTGAGACAGATAGAACAAAAACAAATAAAATGGGAATTTTATATGAAATTTCAAAATATCGTTAAGAATGCCAGCACATTTAAATACACACTGTTAGAAACCTTTTCAACCTGTCTACAGCCCATGAACCAAAAGTAGGCCTGTTAGAGGCGATTGTTTCTTTTATTGACTTTGTTGTTTGTTGTGTTAGTTGCTTCATGTTCTTTAATGTATTTTTTGTATCTTGTTAAACCTTAGAAGATTAGATTTTGGTGGTCGAAGGTCAAACGTCAAAGTCGCCATAACCTCAGAAAGCACTTCCTTTTAACCTTGTGAACACAATATCTCGAGGGAGTTTCTTCAAATTTGGTAAAAATTCTTAATAGGACTCACAAATTAACTAATTAGAACTTGCTGGTCAAGGGTCAAGATCACTGTGACCTTGCAAAACACATTAATTCTCATTCTTTCTCCCTTTTAGTGGAAGAGTTGCCAAAGAGGTGATTGAAGCTAGTTCTAAGATTAAGAGAGAGCCGCCTGAGGTCCGCAGGTAAGATGCAAATCTCTCACACACAGAGCCTAAACATTATCTTCCCTTTATTGAGCTGGAGTTTGCAATGAAAGGTCGAAATTGGCAACAACTGGAGTCAGTGTTAATGATGTTTGTGTTTTCAGAGCCCAGTTTGGTCAGAGTCGAAGTTTTAACTCACTGAGCCATAAAAACCTCATCATGAACATGGAACCTCTGGTACCTGCACTGCCCTCCCCTAACGAATACGAAGAGACAGCCACAGACAATGGTAAGATATTGCTTACTCTACAAACACAGACACACACACACACACAAGCCGACACACACCCACACCCCCCTGCTACAGACCTTTGGAAAGTCTCATGTGGTCTCCCTTGTGTAGGAAGAAGCACATGCACGGCGCTCAGACAGAGAGCGTTAATTGAGCAGCTGATGCTCCCGTCCCTCCATCAGTCTTGTCTCCCTGGAGACACCAATCACAGCATGCTAAAAATACCCTTCCCATGATCCTCTCCAAGGATACCACCATGTCCGTGTGTGCCTTTGTCTGAATATGAGTGTGTGTTACAGAGGAAGATCAACTGTGTGACATCAGGGAAACAGAGCCACAGACCCAGATTGTGTTTTCATTAAGGAAAAGTCGATTAGGAGTTACTGTGTTTGTCCGGCTCCGAGCGGTCTGTCTCTGTTTACGCCCTCGTGTGCAGATGTGTGCGCACACAAGCATTTGTTTGTTAGTTTTCCGTTGAATTTGTGTTTGTGAACATTCAGTGGTTGCATCAGTCGGTGGTTGCATCATAAAAGTGAAAATCAAGAACATCCACTACAATTTAACTCTGTGTGTTCAATTTGTGTATGAATGTGTGTAAATGTATAATCACACATCACCTCCTTTTTTTTCAAATTTTAGCATCATTTTAGTGCTTTGTCACATATTTATCTTTATCTTTTATCACAACATTTAGAATTAATTTAACTTTTTTTGCACTAAGGGACTATTATCCCCTCAGGAAATTTGTATGAAGTAATGTAATTACATTCGCATGACACAGTTTGGATGTTAAACAGTGCAACTGCACAAGAGCACACAATACAGTCATATTTCTTTTATTTTCATGTGATAAATATTTTCATTTTCATCATATAAAGCACACCAATAATGCCTTTTATTATTTGTTATCATATTATATTGTCACGTTATTTAAATATTTCTTGAAGAGCTTCCTTAAATGTTTTCAGGAAAGAACTATGCGTGTAATTTGGTTTAAAATATTTGTGTGTGTGTGAAAGTAAAGCTCCAAGTAAACATTGATTTATCATTGATTTATCCTCCATTTATAACTGAATCATATGTTGGTCAGTGAACAAAATTAACATTTTTTTAGATTTAGATAAGTTTAGATGAGCACAAAACTGTTAAACTTTAGGTTACCCCAGCAACTGATAAGAATAATCAATTAAGTGTAGCAGTTTAACAATTCACAACATTTTACATATAATTAAGCAAATATTGTATTGACTACCTATGAATATTGTTCCATAATATTGTTAGTTTTGATATTTTGAAGCTGCAAAATGAAGCATTAGTACCAGAAGCCGAGTTCAGGATGTGGCCGCTGTGGTGAATTGCATAATGAGTGTAGTTGCTGATGGTGTGTCAGTGTTCTATCAGCTGAGGACAGAAAGAGAGGAAGAGATGTTTATTTTCTCTTGGAGGTGACTTGGCTGCAACGTTCCAGGAGAAACCCAGTGACGCAGCACAGAATAGTTGGTATTTTAAGTTTTTTTCCCTCAGGACTCCAACTTCCCACAGCAGATATATGTTGAACATGAGATACTCACAGAACATTTTTTGCATGTTATTGTAATTCTCTGTTGCTTTTTCTCCGCCGTTATTATGCCTGACACCGTGACCTATTATCTGATTGAAGTATAAATCCTGTTGAACAGCAGAAAGCAGGAAGAGAAGAGCAGACGGTGAGGTTACCCAAGACGGTGAATGGAGAGAGGAGAGGGGAAATAAATGGAGAGAATATGAAAGAGGAGAAAGCGGAGTGTGGGGCTGGGAGAATGAACAAAGGCCAGGAAGGTTGTTCGCCACTGCCTCTAAATGTAAGGATGCACAGAAGGGAGGATTGTGTGTGCGGCAAAAAATAACAGGAGGAATTGTGGGTGACTTTATGTAAGGTCGTATCACAGAGGAGATGTCGAGCTACAAAAAGAAACTGCATTTTTAAATAGAGGTGGTAAAAGGACAAGAAAAGTTTATTTGAATAATGAACTGTCCTTATTAACAATTGTGCTTTCAGTTGTGTTAATCCACCAAAAGAATCAGTATCAGAATATAGCGGGGGAAAAAACACATACAGTAAATAAAGTTTTCAAAGCTAAAGTAAGATACGTCCGTCAGGAAGTTATAAAATTAGTGACAGAAAATCAACCACACAGAGAGGAGGGATCTTTTACCACCTTTTTGACTGATGTTAAATTATATTTATAGGATCATTTAATCTTAAAATCAATGTTTACCCCAAAACATAAAGAGAAGTCGCTGTGCTTTTACAAGACCTGAGTAGTGTTTTAAGATTCTCCCCTGAGCCACACATCACTGAGTGAGAGTCGCCTGTGGCCACTGCTTGTAAAACCTTTCAACTCAGTCAAATGTTCATCATCTAGACTTTGGCTGATGATTATAATAATAATAATAATAATAATAATAATAACAATAATAGTAATAGTAATAGTAATAATAATAATAATAATAATAATAATAATAATAATAATAATAATATTTTACATGTTTTTTAAAAAAGAGATAGAGGAATTAAAAGAAAAAGAAAAAAATGTAAACAACTGTTAATATAAGATACTCCTTATCATCATCACACGAATACGAATCTGAACAAGTGGGTTTTGACTCATTTTTGAAGGTAGACAGATCCGTGCAGTCTCTGGTTAAGTTGGGGGCAGGTGGAAAAGGCTCTGTCACTAATAATAGATATAATTTATTACTTATTGTGTAAAATGAACTTTATCTCCACTTTTAAAAAGCCTGCCGTCTCCTCTCTCCCTTCCATTTTGACATGTCCCTTTGTCTTTCACCTATACGGAGTCCTTCCTCTCCTCTTACCTAACCCCTTCCCCTCTCCTTCACTCCATCCTTCACCCTCATGCCTCACCTCTCTCCATTCTCACACATCCACCCCGGACCGTGCTAGTCAGACCTTCACACATGTACAATACAATCATGCCGTTTTGCCATCGCTCTCCTCAAACTGTTGATGGACCTCTTTTCTCACGCCTTTTCTGGCAGAATTTATGGCCACCCCCTTCACTTTCCCTCTCTCTGTCTCGCTCTCTCCGTCTTTTCTCTGTCTCCCTTCATCCCATTTAAAGAAAAATAAATCCAGTCTTGACTCTGGGTCAAAGAGCTGCAGCACTGAGCGTATCGGCTGTCTCAGTTAGCTTGCGCGGGGCAGGAGCTAGTCATCTTATGAAGGGCCTCATGCACCACGGACAGGATCCAGGCTGAGTAATGACACCAGATTCAATTTGAAAATGTCATCGCATTTCCTGCAACTCTAGGTTGTACGCTACTTAGTTAAATATATCATATTTTAGTTGTTTATTATTTTAGAAAATACCAAAAGTCTAAGAAGCACATTCACCTCTCATTTGCCAGATGATAAAATGTAGGATTTAAACTTCTTTCTGAAGCTCTTCTTTTAATTTTTTTACACAAATGCATCCATCACGTTTTGTGTGTGCAGTTGAGTTCATCTCCTTGAATGCTTTTAAGAAAGATTATTCAAAAATGTATATTGTTATCATCTATAGAATCACTTACACCCCGCCGTCTAATATGGCCTTTAGTACCAGTGAGTGTTTTTGCCTGTAGAGGGGGACGGACGAGACAACGGCATAAAGTCAAACACTGACTGATGCAGGAAGGGTGGTGCAAGGACTTTGGGATAAAGTGTTCTCAAGATGGTTGAGGATCCCCCGTCTATATTCAGAGCACTAATCTCAGCCATTAGAGGGGAAACAGGAAGCTGACCCAAGGTTTATGCTGACCTTGTTCTGTTTGTACAGCCTGTCCCTTTCCTATCTAACCTACACACGCGCGCGCGCGCGCACACACACACACACACACACACACACACACACACACACACACACACACACACACACACACAGGGATCAAACTTGTGTTCAGGTCTCACATTGGACATCGTCCACATTCCTACCATCACCTAAAAAGACACTTGGGCCGTTTATTTTGTGATTCCGTCCTATCACAGTCCACACTCGTCTCTCTGTGATCACAAGTTAACTTTGGTGTATGTGAATTGAAGAATTTTGTCTTTATAGAATGAAAGAGAAATAAGTTTGTCCGATAGGATGGAAGACGAAGATAAAGACAGAGTCGCGAGGAGGAAAAGCAAGTGATCCCCATCCCGTCCCGGGCCTGTGCCTCTGTAATCAGAGTTAGATTAGCTGCCCCTCTGCAGCCAGGACCACCTGGTTATATATAGAAACTGCAGCTTTGGATCTGATCCTCCTCTAATGCCCCTCCACTCTTTGTTAAATCACTGACATTCATTTGAGGGCCCGCCATGTCTGTTCGTCAGAGAGAGAGAGAGAGAGAGAGAGAGAGAGTGTGTCTGGTGTCCATCTCTCACCATCTCTCTCAGAGTGCATGTGTGTGTGTGCGTGTGTTCATACCCTTCCCAGCCTCAGAGCTCAGCTGGCAGCCCGGTCATTCAGGGTGTGGGGGTCTTGCCGCAGACAGCTGGTCCAAGTTTTCTCCTCGGACTGAACGATGGAGCTTCTCGAGCACAGAAACAGAAGTGATGCTGGAGGCGGCCTCATGCAGGGCAGTTTGGAGTCCAACATAGGGGACGATTGTAGCTGTGGGATCCAGGGCAGGGTAGGGGGGCTCGGGCTGGACGTGACCTCTGAGGGACTCGAGCGTGAGGAGATGGAGGAGGGACAGGCCGGGCCTCTTGAAGTATTTCATCCAGGGGAGGCTGCAGAGGAGCAGGCCTCATCGATAGTGGTGGCAGAGGCCTTGAGGTGCCAGGTGAAGATAACAACGCGGCGTAGCCTGCATCTTCGTATAGCCAATCACACGGCACGGGATGTTTATGTACGACTCGTGGGGCACACGGGACGTATCAGCGGAACCTGCACGGGATGTCAGAGAAACACACTGGAACAGAGTAAGATGCAAGGCAGAAATACATCAAGATAGACAGTATAAAGTAATTTATGGACAAATACTGCATCTTTTCTGCAGTTTGCTCAACTACATTGGTACAGAGGATTATTTTAGTTGCTCACACACATAACACATGAACACTGGACTTCCTTGAGTGATGCAGCATTGAACATGTATTTCTCAAAGTAAATGCAGGTTAAAATTGTGAGCTCATTCAGCCCAGTAGATGTTCTGTTATGGCAACCGACTGGTGCAAGCTGTAAGTGTAATCTGTCAAACATCCACTGAGACTGTCCAGAGACCTCTCCAGTGTGTGTGTGTGTGTGTGTGTGTGTGTGTGTGTGTGTGTGTGTGTGTGTGTGTGTGTGTGTGCGTGTAGGCCACAGATATCACAAATATAACTAACCACTGTACAGTACTCTACAGTATAACACAGTACTCACAGATGCTATGATTCCTGGATGTATTGAAGAGAGAGGTGGCCAATAGATTTATAGTGAAACAACAGACTGAAGGGTTAGGGTTAGGGTTAGGTAAGGATTGTGAGGTCTTCAAAGTATTTTATTGGTAGATCTGGGACGTTTGAGTTTGAATGGAGCATCAAAGAAGAGAATTAGAGTGGTACAGAGTAGAGCACAGACCTCCACCCAGGACCAGCAGTCCCCTTAAGTTCAATCAAGCTGAATATACTCATAGATATCAGTTCCCTCAATATGCCTGATGGTTTCCCATTTAGATCCATGAATTGTTCCTTGAGAAAAACATCCCATCTCGCAAGTCGCAATGTTAAAGAAAATTATTACAAAATAAAATATCCTGGATGTGTCCATTGATCCGGATCCACACCAGAATTTAAGAGATTCTTCCCTGACCCATTCAGCATCCTTCCATCAGTTTTGCTTTATCTTGCTTATAATCGAACACAAACATTTTAAACTACAATTAATCCTTGGGCCAATTTTACAAAGTGAAATTTAAGACTAAAGTAATTCATCATATTCTCTTGTAGTTTTAATTTAACATCAGTGATGATTTAGAGTTGGTAACTGCACATCTAGTACTGGAATTTGAATTATAGTTTTTGGAAATATGTAGACATCAAGAGGATGGTTCTTCACTGACTGGCCTCGTTTTACAGTCCCCTCGTCGCCACCCTGCTGAAGTGTCCTTGAGTCTGACACTGAATCTTCATCAGGTTTAAGAGTGATGCTTCACAGCTGATCCTGTTCCCTCACTTGACACTGTGCAGGGAGGCCACATTCAGGAGGGTTTTCTATTGTAGTAAGAGGTCTGCATAAGAGATTAAAGTCTGCAGTTACAGTGAGACATCTTAGTTATTCAAAATCCGCCTTAACATGGATTACACAATGTCATTTAATATTATGGCACTTATCAATACAGCGGAGGAAAAGCGGTTAAAAACTAAATAAGACAAGTTGCTGAAAAGAAACAAAAAGACAGGGTTTAAAAATAAAAGAATAAAAAGATGACTATTCTCCCACGCTTGCTCAGTCGTTCAAATATAAATATCCTTTGTAGGTGTCTGGGTGTTCATGATGAGGTAGCATGGCAAAGATAAATAGGTCTGTCAACACTTGCATAACAGGGGAAAACCCAGATTCTGTCTGTGCATGAGTGTGTGTTTGCGCGTGTGTGAATTGTGCCCATGCAGAGATTGTGCTTTGTAGTGTGAATCATCTATAAGGAGAGGCTTGTATCTGAGGTGACAGGACAGAAAACAGACAGTAGGCTTTTATACATGGGAAAAGAGCAAAGTAACTATGGTGCAAGTTATGATTATTTTCCCACCACATTCTGATTAAAAGGGCAAATAGAATATATCAAAACATTTTCATCCACCTCATACATTTGCTTTTAAATTGCAGGTCAGTTACGGGTGAATTATCTTTGAATTATCACAGATCACTTGCACACCATACGTATCATCATCTTTCATCCTGTGTGCCATAATCAAGCAGGGGCGCATCATTTTGTGGGCGACTTGAGATCCAGGTTTGAAAATCCCCCTTGATTTGTATGATTTCCATTTAATAAATCTGTATTTTATTCAAGTTCACTTTTGTGCAACTGTGAGAAGATAAATTATGATAAATTCAGACAGTTGCGGCCCAAGTCTGCTGCAATATTTTACTTAAGATTGTTAAATCCAGATTCTCCTTTCACCCTCCTCTCTTCTGTTTATCTTGCTCCTCTCATTTTTCACCTGCACCTTCTTTCTCAACTTTAATACCTCCCTCTTTCTCTCCGGGAGTCCACTCACTTCTTTGGCTTTTTGCTGACTCTGTTGCCATGGTAGCTGTCACCGCTCGCTCCTTGGGTTCTTCATATTTACTTTCCCCTACTTGTTCTTTTTTCATTTCTCTCAACTTGTGTTTGAATCAGTTGCCATGGTAACTGATTTGTCTGTTTGACCTTGATTTCTCTATTGCTAAAATAAGTCAAAGAGCTTCGTGATTGTGTCAAACACCTTTGTCACTTTCTTTGATATTTAAATTAGGTCAAACACTTGTTGTTTTGTTGCCAGTAAATGTTGTTGTCATTTTCAATTTAGTTAGAAAGAGTACGGCTATTTTAGTTCATGCATGTCAAGGCAATAGCAATAGATTTATTATTATGCATATACCGTAGACTCTATGCATAGGAATACGTATGTTGAATATTAACAACGTCTTTGTCTTGCTGTGTTGGCATGTATGTGTGTGTGGGTGTGTATGTGTGTGTGATCACAAGATAAGAGAGGTGTCGACAAGCTGAGTCATACGTCAGTGGACATTTAGCCCCCAGCTCCTACTTAATCTATAGCAGGAAGACAGCTGGTTTTATTTTTAACCTTCACACACACACACACACACACACACACACACACACACACACACACACACACACACACACACACACACACACACACACACACACACACACACACACACACACACACACACACACACACACACACACTGGCTGTGGGAGTAGAGCCAGAAGGACGGCAGTTCGATCTCAGTCTTCCCCATCTGCATGCAGAAGTGTGCTTGGGCAAGATACTGAATTGCCCCTCATAGAAAAAGTGCTGCCCATAGATGCACTGTATGAATGTGTGTGTGAATGGGTGAATGGCAATAAACTGTACTGGTAAGTGCTTTGAGTGGTCATCAAGACTAGAAAAGTGCTTTATAAATACAGACCATTAAACCATTTACACACACACACACATTTTCAGATTCCTTGTGCGCATTGAGGAGTCAATGATGTCTAAGAAACATCCATAAGTCTGTACCTCAGCGTGAGGGTTGAGTGTTTACACAGAAAAAACAGATTATTCATGTTTCATTCTTCATGCCAGTGTTATCTGTGGGTCCTTAACAAGTAGAAGAGCGCCATCATGTGGCTGTGTTGGTTCAACTGCAGCATAAAACAACAGAAAGTGGTCCTTTATAGCTGTTCATCCTTGTCTTCTTGAAATAATGTTTCTATACAACTAAACTGCAACAGCAATTGTGACAGTTTTCTATAAAACATATTGAGGATATATTACTGACATGCATATACAAAATGTTCGCACTGTGCACATGGACACTGTTGTCCCTCACTGGTCCTGGCAACATTCAAGAAATGACTAAAAAAATCAAGTGAGTGTTAATAATGTGCGACAGCTTTGTGAAGGTTGTAGAAAAATGTTTACATGAGAGAAAAAAACATTTTACTTAATGCATGTACATTTTTATGCTTTAAAGGTGTGTAAGATTGTGCTGAAAGGGATCTATCAGCAGAAATGTTATATAAAATAATCCGTGTGTTTCATCTAAGTTGTACAAATTGTGGTTTTCTTTACCCTAGAATGGGTCCTTTATGTTTAAATACTTTATATTTACATCGAGAGCGGGTCCTCTCTACGGAGTTTGTCCAAACTTTTTTTTCATGACAGAAGTATTATTTACTTTATAACTTTTTACCTTTACTGACTTTAATATGACATCATACCGTGTATTCAATCTATAAATCTATAAATACACAGGAAACCTTTTAATTCAGTGTAAGTTGATGTTAAAGCCAGTTTACAGCCTCGTGTAAAACATATTTTCCTCCTTCTTTCTCTCGTCTTCCTCCCTCACCAGGTGTTGTTGCTGTGAAGGACTCTGTTCCCTTGTCTCCTCTCAAACCTTCAGCCATATCCACAGTCACAGAGCAACAAGGGACCGAAGGAGGAAACTCTGCTTTGAGCAATGAACTGCAGCCTCCCCGTGTTTCCATGGAAACCTCCAATCTCCGACCTCAGACGCCCAAAGCTGAAGATGACGTGCAGGAAGACGACGAGTCCAGTGGCCCCCTCACCATCTCTGAGCTTGTCTACAGGTACATAGTTTATTCATAACAACGCTCAACAATCTTATTCTTTCAGGGCCTTGTTCATTCCTACTTCCTAAATAATTAATATGATGATGTCTTTATTAATTATTTGAAAATGTTTCCTCTCCAGCCCCTGTGCCAGCATGCTGCCCACCCCTGTAGACGACAGCCAGGGAGGCGTCGACCTGCTCTTCTCCTCCCCGGTCCAGAGCCCCGCCAGGATGCTGAGGGAGCTGCATGCTGACCCTGACATCCAGGCCCAGCTGGAGGCCGAGAGGGAGCGAGATCGGGCCTACGAGCGCACCCGGCTGGCTGCGAGGAGTCGGATGGGAGGCGTCCTGACCAGCAGCCTGCGCCTGCTCTCGTCCAACGAGAGAGTCAATGCCTGTGTGCTGAGCGTGGCCCGCTTCGTTGCCGTGGTAATGGGCGTCCTGCTGGTTACTGTGCCCACACTGCTGCTACTGCTGGAGTCTGACATCGACGTGTCGTTCCTCCACGAGATCCGCCAGACGCCGGAGTTCGAGCAGTTTCACTACGAGTATTACTGCCCGTTCCGGCGCTGGATCCTGTGTAAGATCAGCATGGCCATGGAGAACCTGTGGTCAGACTGAGGAGGAAGAGAAACAGAATGAGAAGGAAAGTGAGAAGTCACTGTGGGGGAATCAAACACGCCCAAATGTCTGTCTTAACTTTGAATTTAATCTTATTTTCAGTCTTAACAACTGGTGCCTCATGAAACACAAGTCTGCCAATGGTGTGAAATGATTTCAACCATCCAATTTATTTTATGAGCAGGTGGAATACATCACCGATGACGACTCCACAAAATTATAGTTTGATATTTTATTTGAAAAAGGGCCTCATATGGAAACATTGACAGTAATGAAGTAGCCCTATTGGATTCTTTCTGATTGGATTACATGGAAACATTGATGTGTTTCACCTCTTTGGCAGCATAGGCTAATTACTGTCTTACAGAAAAGAGAGGTAAGATTTCAATCACAGGATCCAATTACTTGTTAAGATGGACACTTGGCAGTGATGAGATAAATAAATACTGTTAGTGCTCAAGGAAGAACTTGTGGAAGTGAGAGATGAATGAATTTTAAAAAGAGGGAGGTCGTGAACAGAGAAAATGTCACAACAAGAGGAAAAGTCAGTTGGTTTGGGTTTTACTAGAAGATTGAATGGTCTGTTCACTCCTGATGCTGACAAATTGATGCAAGAGACATTTTTGGTAAATATCACAAACCGTTCTGATTGGTTCTGGTCCTCAGAGCAGAGCGCCTGATTGGTCACAGAGCCTGTCAGTCATGACGGAGTGGGTGGGAACAGAGAGCGAGCGAGAGAGATTATTGATCTGTCACTGGATGCAACCATAGCCACCGTCAGAGGTACATTATATAATATATATATTTAAAACAAAGCAGAATATTGATGATTAATACCAATCTTAAATAAGTTGTTTTTAAATGTTTTGTACATTTTTATGTGATCCAGATCTTTCAGGAATTTTTCAGTCAGAGGATCTACTTTGAGCTTATTTTGAAATTAAGAGTTTACAAAAGATGACAAAAAAAAGCTAATTTATTGAGGTTTATGGGGGTGTTGAGAAATTTAAGCTATTTTTTCAGACTACGGTCAATGTTTGTTGACTCAGTAGCACCCTGGGTTTTTCCTACAGAGGCTATAGCACAAATCTTTTACACCGAACACAGATTACAACTGTTTCAGATTACGTGATGTCATTTCGGGGGAACAGGAGGGTGGCACGAGAGAAACTCCAGTCCGTTTGTGATGATTGAAAAAAAAATAAGTGTGTTTTGTTGAAAATGTCTTCTGAACTAAATGTTAGCTCATTAATTAAAGCTAATCGCGCATCTTTCAGCGTGGTTTTATAGAGTTTGACATAAAACATATGAAGAGATTCAAAGGGAGGAAAAAGTTACATTCTGAGAAAAAGTCACTGAATGATGAATTTAACCACAATTTTGAGTTTGAGGTCATTTGTTTGATGATGTGTTGTCTTTGGGAGCTTTGTTTGAAGAGGTAGGACACATGATGGGACATTTGAGGTGTCATCCAAGCCGTGTTTCTGATGGAGTAAATGTTGAACAGGTACAGTTACAGGTACTTAACTCACTGTTTATCATTGAAACAACTGCAACCGTTTATATGTTTCGACAGAGAAAGTGTATTTTCCTTTTTAATGTCAGTGACCAACGAGGCAGAGTTACCAGGAGTTATAGGAAGGGAAGGTGCTTATAGAGGAAGTATGTACGGTATAATGCTGTGTTTATGTGTATGGACATTCACTGCTGATATGACTGAGGTTCCCAAGATGAAAATATCAATGTTAAAGCCAGAGGGGAGGCAAAACACTGAAACTAGGAATGCCCCACTGCGATTGTATGCCCCCGTCAACCAGCGCAGTCTCAGTCTGCATACATTTGTACCAGACTCAAGTGACAATTAGTTAAAATTTAAGGCAACTCCTCAAAGGCAAACTTAAGAGATCGTGTTCAGGAGACACAAAAACATGTTTAGTGAGGCCACCGGGACCTTGACCTTTGACACCCCCCCCCCCCCCCACAACCCTAACCCTAATCCATTTATCCAATCATTAATCTAATGGGACAGACGTATGAATGAGCACCGTGATGATATTATGTTTCCCGCCACTGACTGAAAAAAGGTGCAGAAAGGAGGAATTATCTGTAAATTGTGACTTGATCATAGGGATTCATGATCTGTGTGGAAATGGGTCATTTTCATATGGTATATAGATTTGTGTAGTCTCTACACAAAGGTGAGCTCACGGTATACAAAACCAAGACCTAAGCAAAGTAACCTTATGACTCGACTCATCATCAGACCCTTGCATCCTGGGAACTCACAGCCATAACAGACAGTGTGTGTCAGCTTAGCGTCTCTGAGTGGAGAAGAGAACATAGGAGGTAATGTGATCAGAAATCCTTTTCAGATTAAACGAAAACATTTGTTGTTAAGTGAAGAAAAAAGGGTCTGATAAAAATAGAGTTTGGTGTGGATCAACTTCTCAGGAAAGGGCATTAGCAGTTTATGTTTAAAAAAAAAACTAATATATAAACAAAAACAAAAACAATGCATCTAATCACAGCATAAACCATATAGTTTATACATAAACATGCATACACGTCTCACTGTTATGAATATCCAAATACTGTATTATACCAAGTCTGAAGCCCGACATTAACACGGCTGCAGACCGTCGGTGTTGTAGCCTCATTTCACTGCAGCATGTATGCATCCATGTCAGTCTGATAAAAACATCACCAAGTAAGTCTGAACTGTTGAGAGCCAGCAACTGCAGTTGGGTCATTGCTCTCCCACAGTATTCAGACTCATATATAGAATTGGTTCAATGTTTTAAAGTTTATTTTCAGAAATCACTTCATACTTTTTGTATGTCGGCTGCTACAGAGGCTGCCGCAATGCACGTAACCATCAAAGCCCTCTCATTATATTCTCTCCAATGCCGCTGCCTCATATCATCGGCCGTGTTGTCATGTAAATCTGTAGACTTTATGCATCAACCAGCTTTATGCATATGGAAAAATATGCAGTAATGATGGAAACACGCTTATTTGGAACAAGACATTTATTTTTCTTACTACAGGACATGCACTGAGTTCTGAAGCTGGAACCAAGCAAAGGGCCAAACCACTATGATGTTTGCATTTAACGCCACAGACTCTGAGATTTAAAAGAAATAATAAAAACAAAAAAAAAGCAGCTTCACTGATGGATGAGGCTGATGCTCTGTAAAATGATCACCACCATCCTGTGACAACAGGGGGACATCATCACGAACCGTCATTCTGTCTGTCAGCATCCAAATACTCAAGTAATTTATTGTAGATTTATAAAAAAAAATGAAATGTGTTCTGTACATCGTCCTCCTCGAACTAACCTGGGAATCTCACTCGGATCTTCTGCTGACCTCTCATTGCAAATTGCATGCCCTCATCTGTAAATACTGTCTTTATAGTTGTGGCAACAGAAAAAAAAACAGTGTGGGTAAAGACTTGCTTTCTTTCTTCCCTCTGTGTGTCTCCTCTGTGTAAAGCGATCTAGTATTAGGCTTGGCTGTCTCGACCATCTTAGATGAACGCATGTTTCTCTGTGGTTTTAGCAACAGGAGGAAGGGAAGACGAGTTTGAGACATGAAAGGCAGTTCTATACGTGAACATGCTCCTCAGAAGGCCCCGATTTGTGATGTGTTCCTGTGCTTTGAAGTCAGAAAAAACATGTGTTTTAAACAACGCCTTCACAGCTCTTTACAAAATTTGAATAATAAGAGCAAGGACACAGGATCAGGGGACAGGCATGAGTATGAAGCATCTGTTTTGGCTAAAAAAGTATGGTGTTATTGATGTTATTTTGAGAAATGGACATTCAGTTTGCAAGTGACAAAAGTTTAGCATCAAACAAGTTCAGTTTAGAAGCGTATAAAGCTGAATAAAATGTTAATCGGTTGCTAAGTGATGGCAACTCGGTAACTCGTGTGGAAAAATTGTCACCAAATTTACATTTTATTATCAACTTGAGGTGGCGTTCACAGGAAATTTCCCAGTTGGGAACTAATATTTCTGAATATTTTGACATCACATGAATGCACAATTTATCTCAGTCAAAATTAAGTAGAAGGGACCTGACAGGTTTTGTCCCTGCCTTTAAAAACCAAATACGTAATGCTGTGTCCTTTGGGCATCAGTAACTATATTTTTCAAGTGGCTAAATCTGTTAGCTTAAAACAAACTCCGTCTGAGTTAAATAATTCAATATAAAAAGGAAGACTTCTTGATGGCTGCTGGGAAAACATTATTTTTGCAATTTTCATGAGTTAGCTTCATTGTGCTTTTGCTGTGTCTGTCGCTTATGAAGGCCAGATGCTAAAGGCTAATGCTAACCTCATTGCTAACCGAGCATGCTATTAAATGAATGAAGTGTTTAGATGTTCCATTACTGAAAAGATGTTTTACAAACACCCAACAGAGTGAATGGAAAGTGAAACTACACCTCAACTCATTGCAAAAAAACAGAGTATGGGCCTGATAAATCAGATCTCTGGCTCGATGAGACTGTAGCATTATATTAGTTTGTAGCTCATTTATCAGTCGTAGCCTTTATGAGTTCAAAGGGAATTTCCCCCTTTGAGATTTAGCTCTCGTTTTGAGCTACTGAACTACTTCCTGTGTTTTACAAACAGCATATAGACGGACCGACAGTACGACTTTTATTGCCTGTACGCACATAAAACTGTGATTTAAAAAAAAAAAAACGTCATCAAGATCAGTTGATGTCACAGCCGAGGTATTACTTAATCCAAAATCACAAGTTCCTGACATGAGTCAAGTATTTACAAACCTTAAATTTAATTATCTACCTTTAATTATTAAGAAAAATATAACTGTTGTACCAACACCTGGAATCCAACTGTTGGAACTAGCACACGAATACTGCTTTTATTTAATTTATTTAAGATTTTAAATATTTGAACTCAGGTCAACTATATGCAAATGTATGAGACATCACATGGCATATGAGAAAAATAAACTGTTGTTTATCATATAATTTCAGTGTTGTGTGGGCATGTACAGTAGCAGATTCTCTTGCACGGTCACTTTGTTGTTTTGGATTGTTTGTCGAAAACTGATTGTTTTGTCTGATTGTTTTTTTTGTTTTGATTTGTTTTGTTTTTGTCACCCAGTCTCTTTTAATAACAAACTCTGGGACATTTAATTTTAAAAGAATCAGAAAAAGGACAAAAAAAATCCCTAAGTAATGACCCTCTCTCTTCTGGGACAACCAAGCCTTATGAATTTTGTGAAGTGAAAAGTTTGAATGTTTGTATGTTATAAAAGAAAACATGAATTGTTTTATATGTTAATACTGCCTCAATAAAGCTCCCTAATGAATATATATTGAAATATGGCGCCTGATGGGTAAATTATTTTACATTACTCAATATAACTTAGTTTTTTATGATTTTCCTACATGTCACTGCAGTGAGGAGGCAGCTTTTTCTTCTGTCTCGTCATATAGCACAATGCATTTTAGTTTTTTTGGTGCCAGCAGGAATAAAATCCAACAATTATAATTTTACGAGGATTTAAAATCTCCAACATGCCTTGAACGCACCTAAAACCACCAGACAGATTCAACCAGACATTCATGCAATAATAAATCAACCAAACGTTCTCAATGTCAATGTGAACCCAAGCAGCAAAATCAGATTATAACAACATTTAATGTGTCAACATATAATTACAAAAACAAAAGTTTTGCTTTCAATCGGAAAAGTAACACATTTCCAAAGAAATGTTTAATAATTTTAACAAGCAAAATGATGAATTTGCATCATAATTCAATGTCATATCATATGAAATAAATTTGTGATTGTGTGATAAAGTTTTGCTGGTGTAGACATATATTGTGAAAACTTTATGAACGGATATAATTTGCACATGTATAAAGTTTTTGTAACTATGAAAATATCTTGTGTTCGTCCCTTAGGTTATGAAAATAATTCACACACTTGAAGACTTACAATGCTCACATAGTTCACATTCGTATAATAATTCTATAATTTATTCTAATTCAACTCCTTCATACGAGGCAGCGATAATTATTCAATTCTCACTCAATAATAAAACAAGTATGAACCACTCACGTTTCAGATTTTCCCCAAACCTTCTCAAAGCTTTGCCACCCCCACATGGTGAAGAAGAGTTACTGCATTTTGTATCTCTGTCTCTATGGTGATGTTTGTGTGAGCGACTAAAGATTTCAGGGACATAGGAAGTGTGTTCAAACCTTCACTGTCGACTGTCTATTCTTTTATAAATGAGAAAATATTACTTAAGGAGTTGATGTATTTGCCTGAAGACCTTAAGTGGACTTGACTTCTCTTTTACTCTGTGCTAATGTACAGGGGTGACAGGGAATCTTCAGGGTAAGAGTGAATATTTATTTTCTTAAACAGCGTCTGTTGCTTCTGTGGCGTAACCAGACTGAATCCGACTCTGTAGAGATGAAGTATGGCATCGTGATTATAAATCTAAATAGTGGTTTTGCTTCTTTTGTTAGAACAGGAAGGTGGAGAAAGAAGAAAGTAAAGCCTACATGGTTGTTTGTGTGTCTGACGCTGAGATATAATGTACCTGTGGATAAACCTGAAAAACATAATCCATAATCAACTTTTCAAGCAGCAAATCCAACTATGGAGAGTCATCAGACCACAAGAGAAGCACGTGCTGGGTCTGAACACCTGGAGGATGCTGGGAACTGTCGGCAGAACATCAACCAGGAGCCGAACCTCTGTTGTTCTCTCTTCAGTGAACAGAAGAAGCTGCGGCACGTGTTGGACTGGGCTCACAGGTTCCTCAGCAGCGGATCAGAGCTTCACCGAGAACTCTGCAGAGCTGACAGTTTGATTTTGGCAACTGAGAAGGATGAGGAGAAGAGGGAAACTGAGGTATTTGATGGCGGGGGAGCAACAAGTTATGAGAATCGGGAAAAATGTACATTTCTCTGTGGATTTAAATCTCCTTTACAAGACGAGCCCGACGTTCCCTTCTCCAGGAGAGATGACGTAACTTGGCCTGAGAACAGAGAAACTGAAAATATCAAAAGTATGAAGCGACAGCACAGCATCAATAAACAAAGTCCCAGCCAAAGCTACTGCACAACAAACAGACTGAACATATCTAATCAAAGACACCAAACACACGTATCTGACAGCAGCAAGAATCAGACGCTTACATCTGCAACTTGTTCAATCGAAGGATCCACATCATGTCGGAGCAATGTCATTTGTAAAAAGAGAACAGTGTCATCTAAATGTGACTCTGAAGATATAAGTTATAAAATAAATGGAGCTCAGTCGAAAGGAGACATGTCAGACAATCAAAAGGAAGTGAAGAAACAGGTTGAAGAGATGGTGGAAGGGGAGAAGGAGAAAAGGGATGCTGGGGTGGAGGAAGAGGATGGAAACAAAAACCAAGGAACCTATTTAGCTTTTCTGGAGTTTGCAAATGATAAAATGAGCCACAGTGAGATTCCCTGTCACTTGAAAACACCCTCAGATTTAACTGTGTATGAGCAGTACCAGCTTTGTGTGGACCGACTGCATCGCCTCAGATTGAGACCAAGTATTGAAGCGGGATGTTTCGCAGACTCACCTGCACGAGGGAAGAAGACGTGTGAAGAAACTGCAGCACCAGCCCGACCTCCGTCTCGCTCTAAGCTCAACTCCTCCACCACAAATCCTGAGGTTGCAAAATACTTTAGTGAAGCAACAACAAAAACAGACGACCTCTATAAAAACAAGGAGAGGACCAAAAGCGGAAGATGTAGGAGGGCAACACTTATTAAACACGAGGAAACCAAACACCGCGACAATCTGCCTCTAAGGAAAAACAGATGTTTGGGTCGGACGAGCTCTGTTTACTGCAACAAACATGGTGATTTCATGAAGAGGCCTGCAGGAGCCAAAACCTCCATCGATAAGCCTGTTAACGCACACGTAGAGGACTCAACAGGAGAGGAGAGAGCTGCACCTCCTGCTAATTCAGGTAGTTAAAATCATTTATGAAGGCAAACCCTAATCTAATGTAAACTATTGCCCAGAGTAGTTGTTCCCAATCTGCACCACCCCTCCAACATTAACCCAAAGTGTTATTATTATTATAATTATATCATTTTTTAAATTAAAAAAAAATTTTTTTACTTATCTTTTGGATGAAAAACTGGATCCTAATCCTGTAAAATTCATTTAAATAAAACAGAAGGATGATGTTACATGTGACGATTACAAGAAGACATTCTCTAGTAAAGTAAAAAGACTGGGAACACCTGCTCTACCGCAAGTTCGTGATGGATATGACTTCATTCACATTCTGATTATTTGAATATGTTCATGTATATATTCAATGTGTGTTTGTCTGTTTCTCTCTCGGTCTATCGTCAGTTTCACAGCCAAAAAGGACTGAACGACATCCAGGCCTGAAATGTCATCAAAGTGATGTCAAAGGTCAAAAGAAGACAACTGGAGGTCGAGGTCCACAGAGGTTTAATGAGAAGTCAAGCATGTCCCTGTCTTCACTCACACATGGGGGAAAATTGCCAAGGTTTGATTAAAGAAATTTAATAAAATTGAACAATGATAAAAGTACTGCCAGTAATACCAGTAAACAATTTAAACACTGATTTTTGACAGATTATTTATTTTTTTCAAAATAAAAGCATGGTTCCTTCAAAATGACCTTTAATGCCCGACTAAATATTTCTGTGATAAATACCGGTGTGTCACAAAAAACCTCATCCTCTTTCTCCAGACCTCAGTCAGCAGCAGCAATCCAACGCACAAAAAGGCCGAATGCACAAACGCACACAAAGAGACACACACCAGAGGACGGCATGAAACACACATCGCCTTACAGGGATACTCCCACAGGCCTGCAACCTACAGAGACGCACACACGTCACAATGATGACACCAGACCGACATCCCCGGCCTCAGGTAAGTCGAACAATAAAATCACAGACATGAAAACATTACGAAATGTAAAAAAACAAAAAAGAAACAGTACAAGTCAACAACAGGTCATATGATTGGCTAAATGTCAATTCATTTCACACCTTATCAGATATCAATTTAGCAGCTAGTCATGAGTTTAAAAGAGTTTGTTAGAGTTGTAAAATAGTAACAGGAGTACAATTTTTTTAAGATTAACCAAAAGTTGATGCGTCCTTACTTTGGTTTCCTCCTTTGTTGTTGAGCTGCGTAATTGCAGTGTGAACTATGAAGAACGATTGATTTTGATAACCTAAATAATATGAATAGATAACTCTTTGTTTCCTTTACAGACACAGCTGCCCACGGGAGCAACACTGACTATAAACACACTGTAAGAAATATTTCTTTATTCTATTATAAACCTACAAACAATGTGATCACGTTTACTTGAATCGTACGATGTAGAAATTACATTGTGGAAGAGGCTACAGCGAGAAAAGTCACATCTGTAACTGACAATGTTTTAAACGATTTGCTGCCTCTGCTTTCCTGCTTTTGCAGTTTGTGGAGAAAAAGGAGCTTTAACCGATGATTTTGTGTCACAATAATTTTTCATCGTAGTTGTGTTTTCTGTTACACCTGTCAGCCGGCAGCTGTCCCTGCGTGTGACCGCTGGCTGCGTCTGCCTGATGAGGTGTGGCTGTCCGTCCTGTCTCTGCTGCCTCACACTGATCTGTGCAGAGTGACGCAGGTCTGCAGTCGCCTGCTCACACTGGCTACTGATCACACACTCTGTGAGTCAGCTCCCTGCAGAGATACACACGTCTCACTTGAACCAGGGGATTTGTTTTGGCTGATCGTGCAACACATGTTAATCTACATTTCTGCATTGATAAGGATGTTATATTCTTCATACAAATGCTTTTATTAATCGGAGATGGACACACCTCAAATCAATTTAATCAAGAACTACATCATTAAAAGAACAAGAAGATACTTACAATTAATTCTCTGTTCCACTAATTCTTATGGACTGATGATACATTACTTTCTTTTTTTAGTATTATTTCCTCTTCTTTCTGTACATGAGAGACAAAGGAATTGTGCAAAACCCCCATAAAGTGGCATTTTTTAAGGTACAACAACTCCAGATGTATTCATGCACAGAAGTCACACAAAGCCGACCACATAGAACATTAGGCAAGTTGGTAGCAATTTAAATAACAATCATGATAATTTGTCTTGTGTATATTAAATAATACATATGTGACGAGACGTGTGAGGGGAATTTGCAGTTTGGCTTTTTAAGGTTCACGTAAATAATTTGAGGTAATGTCTGAGGTCAGTGGGATGACCTGACCTTTTCAAAGTAACAGCACATGGTTTGCTCTCATGACGTAAGCAAATACCGTACCACTCCCTGGACCAATATACAGTAAGATAACCAAGATCTGCACCATCACATGTCCTCAAACACACGCTGTAGGTCAGAGGCAACATCGTGAATCACTCAAACAAGCTCATACAGTGAACATGAAATATACGTGTTGCTTCCTCTCTCTGCTCCTGAAGGGAAACATCTGAGGATTGAAAACTCTACACTGACCGAGCAGCGGTTGCTGTTTTGGGCCAAACGTCGTCCTCGCAGCCTGAGTCTGTACAGCTGCAGCGGCCCGTCCGTCACCTCCTATGGGCTCCAGATGTTTTTCACTCTGTGTAAGAATCATCTGGAGGTAAGAAAAGAAAAAACACTCAAAGCAGACATGGTGGGTCAGATGAGCAGGGGTGAAAGTCTGGTGAAGGATTCTTGTTATTCACATCCCATGATTTTACACGTCAAGGTGAAATATCAGATCATCCTAATCAATAAGCCACCGTGCTGTCTGTGTGTTAGGCAGAAAATCAATTTAATAGAAAGAGAAAACATTTTTGTTTTTAAATGAGTTACTTGTCATCTGCCAATGAGACATTATCCTTCCTTGTTGACACTGTAAAATTATTGACCTCACATCCTGAATCCGTCTGCCTGCTGTCAGTGTCCACCCAACACGTGATGTTACCGGAGTGAAGTGAGTCACCACTGTTACATCCTTTGCCACATATCCTCTAAAAGATATAACATTGTCAACAATAAGTGTATTTGAAACTTTTATGGAAGGATTACTGAAGGAGTGTGAGGTGAGAGGCCCTTCAGGGTGTCTCTGTTTGAAGTGATTTCTCAGTGGATTATTCAATCAAACAACTATGAAAATACACAGACCGATTCCATAGAGACTCACGGAGATGCAAAACAACCAGCGTCAAACTAAAGTTGGCCACAAGTCAACACAAAACAACACAAAAGTACAGTAAAATTGCAAAATGACGACAAACGGCAACTAAGAAATAGAGATGCAAAGGACCACAAAGAAACACGTCTCATTCAGTCTGGGTGAATTACTTGTGTATAAGAGGTCCCTTCTTTATGTCTATGCCTAGAGGCCCCTGGTCATACACTTTTCATGCACTTTCTGAGATAAAGAGGACTTGATTGGATCTTTTCATGAATGTGATCTGCACTCTGCGTCTCCATTACCTGCTGGAATCACGCTGCATTAAATCTATGTTGCTGTTTGTTGATTACAGGATGTCAAGGTCACAAGTTGTACTGGTCCTGGTCTCCATGGTGACCAGATACTGCCTCAGATTGGTCAGCTGTGTGACCATGTGACTAGTGTGGACATGAGCTGGAGTGGAGCAACAGATATGGGAGTCAAAGCTCTGAGTGACGGCCGGGCAGGGTCAGTTACACACACACACACACATACATATATAAACACACACACACAGATAATCACATACACACACATGACAAATATACATGAACAAATAAAGTGAAATGATGGTGATTAGTGTTAATGCTTCATTTATCCCTCCTGTAGGTTGAGACTAAAATCAGTTGTCCTGAACGGCTGCCATGTCACTGATGACACACTCAAGAAACTTGTCATGAGACACAGAGAGAGGTCAGAACGCCTTCAGCCACACTGTATTTATATAAGTGTATAAGCATGTCTACATTTATTCATATACTCTATTCATTTTGTTCGTATAACTATGCTGTTGGCTTATGTGGATACCAAGATGGATCAGACAGGGCGTTTGCATTTATGAATGAGCGTGCCTTTATACGTGTACCCATGCGACAAGTTCCTTCATCCCAAAAAGGAAAAGTTTTGGCCCAGCGGTGCGCTCGTTTGCCAGATCTGGGCCAAAAGTAAGCCATAGCAACAACGCATGTCAACCAGGCCTGCATTTGTTTTGTGATATTTGGGCCATATTCACCATTTACCTCTTGAGCCAGTTTAGGTTCACATCCAGATTACACCTTGCCTAAAGGTGGCCCACATTTGTTTGGGGATATTTGGGCCATATTTGCTATTAATGAGTGGGAAACGTCAGGCTCATATCCATTTTGTCACAAGAAGACCAGAAGTGCTGCATCATTGCCTGAAGTGACCCACATCTGTGTGCTATCTAATACGTAGTGGTGGTGAGATACATGTGATTCATATTTCATAACTTTAAAATCCAGATTTCACAGTACATGGTTAATAACTAGGACGTCTGTCCGTCCTGGGAGA
Organism: Hippoglossus hippoglossus; assembly: GCF_009819705.1. Lineage (NCBI taxonomy): Eukaryota > Metazoa > Chordata > Actinopteri > Pleuronectiformes > Pleuronectidae > Hippoglossus > Hippoglossus hippoglossus. The sequence goes on along the minus strand of NC_047159.1, from coordinate 11,382,373 downwards.
GGGATCCCTCACATGTGGCTCTCTCTAAGGTTTCTACGATCTTTTTAGGTTTTTTGTTAGTAGTTTTTCCTTAATCTTGTTGAGGGTAAAGGGCAGAGGACGTCACACCTTGTTAAAGCCCTATGAGACAAATTGTGATTTGTGAATATGGGCTATACAAATACAATTTGATTGATGATTGATTGACTTAATTTTCTTAATCTTAGAGCCAGATCTCATCCTCAGCTGCAGGTTTTAGTGGATAAATCCACCCAGATTTAATAATAACGGGCATAGATCTGTTTGTAACTGTGTTTTCACATTAGTCTGTGCAGGCTGGAGGTGTTTGGCTGTCAGTTCCTCACTGCGTCCTGTCTACAGACAATATATGAGGTACTTAAGTAATCAGCATATTTAGTTTGATTCCTTGCGCAGTGCTTTCAAATCATGTCTGTATCTGTTCTGAATAAATGTACACTATCCTAGTTTGTCTCAGTATGTTTTCCATGTAGTTTTTCACTTTCTGTGTTCCAGATGTGTCCTGGTCTAAAGCATCTTAACATCGGACAGGTGCCTAAAGTCAACGCACACAGTCTCACAGTGATGGCATCACAGCTCAAATGTCTCATTTCCCTTAATCTCACTGGTCTACAGGCAGTGAGTGTGAGATTTAACAAAATAAGCTGTTTGCCATGAATATTTTATCTGTGAATTTAAACCAATGTGCTGCATTTGTTTGTTTTTAACTGTCACAGGTCACTGATGTCACAGTGGCCACTTTGCTTCAAAACTATGTTGAACTTGAGAGTTTGACCCTCAGTTCTTGTCCTGGAGTCACGGACCTGACACTGCACAACATCAGCAAATATACACCATGTATTAGGTACACACACACACACACACACACACACACACACACACACACACACACACACACACACACACACACACACACACACAGGAATAGTAATGTAAAGACACTGAGATAGTTTGCCTTCATTCCCACAAGACATAAACTAACATGAATCTAGTTTTGTCTCACCTAAACTTTCTGTGTGTGTGTGTGTGTGTGTGTGTGTGTGTGTGTGTGTGTGTGTGTGTGTGTGCGCGTGTGCGTGTGCGTGTGTGTGTGTGTGTGTGTGTGTGTGTGTCAGATCCCTGGATGTGAGTGGCTGTAAGGCAGTGACCGATGCAGGAGTTCAGTCTCTGACTCTGGGATGTCGACGGCTTCAGCAGCTGGACCTCAGCTCCACTGGTGCAGGGAACAGAGGGTAGGAAAACGACACACTGAGCTGTGGTATAGTTTCATGTGGGTACATGATTGTGTGTGACTTGCCGTGTGCAAAAGTCCCAGGGTGACCAAAACCATTTTTACAATTTAAGCTGTGTGTTGCAACGTCTGATATCAGCAATAAAAATGATAATGGTGTGTGTGTGTGTGTGTGTGTGTGTGTAACACAGGGTTACTCTGTTGGCAAATTACTGCAGTAAACACCTCCAAACTGTCAAACTCAGCTTCTGCCACATCACCTCAGAGAAGATCCTGAAGCTCTGCAGACGCAGCAGGAGGTGAACACACAACTGCACATAATTTCCATCAGTACTTGTCTGAATTCATTTCTCTGAGATCTGACTTCAAAGTGTCTATGAAGGGTCAATTTAAGATCTACAATTTGCTCTTTTACACCTTTTGCTAATTGTGCTAAAAAAAAGTAATTAAAGACACAAAGTGTTGCTACTAAAATGTCTTAAGCCATTCACAAATTAATTTAGCTGTCTGGATATTCTGTTTGTCAAGGCCCAGTAGAAATAATGGCTGTGTCCCATTTATACTTACACTATAATGATATTGTAAAAACCTTTGGAATGTACAAGTGACATGCTGAGGACTTTAACCGGCATGAAACCAAGAAATTACTATAACCCAACATACAAGTAAGATTCATTCCAGTGACGTCAAAGCACAGCAACATATCATGCAGCACAACTACACCACTTGTTGTTTCTGTGTTTTTCTCTCTTTAGGCTGAGGTTGCTACATCTCTACGGCTGTGCACATCTCCCCAGTGAGAGAGAGATCAGAGAAGTCAACGCCATAGTTAAAGTTTACCCTCTGTCGTGACTCACACACAAACATCTGCACACAACGGGACGGACAAACATACCAAAGAGCAAAATTTGACTGAGTAACTGCAAAAAATCCAGCAGAATAAAAACAAAGGAGCATATATCAGTTTGACATATTTTGCATTTATTCTTGTGGTATCAGGGGATACATGAGATGTGCTGATAATCCTCTCAAGGAGGATTATTACTTATGTTCAGATATTAATCAAATCAGTGTGAATGTGTCTGCATGGGATTGACTTTGTGTGTTTGTAGATAGATGTCAGATGTGTTGACTCTTTCAAAGCCTTTCTACTACTTCACTTTTTCTAGTTTTGATCAGGCTCAATAACTTGTTATATTTGCCTCGACTCAAATTCGAGAATCCACATACAAAAAAATGATTGAATAAAATCTTTTCTTATGTGATGATATTCTGGATTTATTTTTGTTATTTAGAAACAAAAAGTTATTTTAGGTGCTTGTAACTCGGGAAGAGCCCGGCCTGGCTGTTATGTCTCTGCTCGGAGGGAATTTGCCCTTTGAAGCCAGTCATGGATTAACAGCGTTTTCCACACCATGTTTGAGGGAACTGATTTTTGTTTTTGTTGTTGTCAGGAGTGTACAAGAGTCACAAAAAAGGAGTGAGATAAGAGGAGGAGGCGAGGATATAAAAGTGAAGAGGCGTTGAGACAAATCTTTTTTCTTTTCAACGATGGGATTTTTGTAGACACGGAGCAAAATGTTTTACCTGCTGCCACCAAACAACTGGATTTAAACCTGATCCTCAAATGAAAGAAATATAACGTTAAAGTAAATGTCTTTACGGTTAAAATTCAAAAGGCCTGGTCAGATTTTTTATTACACTTCTATCAACTATCTGTTGTAGCTGCTCCTTGATATTAAAAAGCAACAATATGGCCTCATCAACAAAAGGCATGAGTGAAGAGGAAAAAACTCGTCTGACTTCGCTCTTTCACACCTACGATGTGGATTACTCAGGATGCATTGAGAAAGATGAATTCTTCACCATTTGCAAGGAGCTTCACGTCCCGTCCCAGGAGGCAGAAAACATATTCACCCGCCTGGACGTCGACAAAGACGGAACAGTGACTTTAGAGGAGTTCATCAGCGGCTTCAAAGAACGAAACCAGGAGGAGGAAGAGGAGGAGGACAGTGAAGAAGAGGAGAAACACTCATTTTCAAATAACAAGGAGCAGATCATATCCAGGTGAGAGAACTGTCATAAACATGTAAATGAAAGTGAAGGTAAAAGGGATGAATCACTTTGAAAGTGTTTGTCTTCAGGATTTCCTTGTTGTTGTTTTTTTTCTATTCATGAGCTCAATAAAGAAAAAAGAAAAGTAAATGAGTTTTAGGTCACAATATCTCTAAAAAGGTGTATTAAGGAAGTGTTTTATCTGATACCCCAAGATCCCTGAAATAAATCACCACGTTTCTTTGACCATTTCATGCGTCAACATGATCTTAACCTAAACTGAAATGTGTCACTTTGAAAGTCCCATCCAGTAAGTGTGATGTCAATTTCATTTTCTGATGAAAACATTATTTACAAATAAAAACGTGACCCAGTTTGGTAACATATGCCATGGAAGTGTCAGCAGAGAGTCAGGCTGAAAAACAGTCCTGCAAAACTAAAAACATCAGCATTTTTCTTTCTTTGACAGTAAATCCAGGTAAATTGATGCTTCAGGGTGAGAAGGGATCGCAGGTTCAAACAGAATATTCAGTATATTGTATTTTCATACAGACATTGTCAAATATTGCACTTGTTTTGGCCTGCAGGTGATGTTGTGGATTTTTAAAAACACTTAACTCACATGGCTCAAGACAAATCAGTCATGTGATTATTGACATTTGGAACCATTTTCAAACATGGAGACTGTGTCTGTGTATATTTTGCATGATGTTTTATATATGTATAAATGTACATGGCACCTGTAAACTAAACTAAACCAACCTAAACTAAACATTTTAGACAGTAAATGAGTTAAAACAACTTATCTGTATCAATTTACACATAGAACAAAGGGCAAATGTAACATTGTGTGTCAGTATGTGTGCACACGTTTGTCAATAGTCATACGCGCCAATTTAAACATACATAAAAAGGATAAATCACATTGAATGGTTTGGCCTGCAGGGTTCTGATTTATGAATTCAGAAAATGTACATTAAAAGGTTTTCTCGTTCTCAAAACAACATTGTTAGAAAAAAAGAAAATTAATACAAGTTCCCTTTCATATGAGCACTGATAATGTAGTTCAAAACATGGAAGAAGAATCTCAGAGGAAACTGGTATTTACTGTTTTGAAGGAAAATTTATATTTATTATGTAGATTGTGCAAATTCATTAATTACATTTTAACGCTTGCTCAACAGATGTGTTTTTCATGGCCCCATTATTATTTATCTTATTCGATTTTGTTTTAGTAAAATCTTAGCATTGTTTTTTAATATCTTAACTGTCTTTATTTGTTGTCTTTGCCGTTATTAATTACTTTGGTAGGCATGTTTTTAGCTCATTTAAAATTCATTTTTAACATCTTGTGTTTTGCCAATCACTTGCAAAGCACTTTGAATTACACTTGACTTGTTTGAAAGGTGCAAAACATAGTGCATGTACAGGGTGTGTGTATGTGTATGTGTGTGTGTGTGTGTGTATAAAACCTTCTGTATATTACAGGTTGTAGGATTACACAGGTTGATGATCTGTGGTTCTCTGGTTTATAAAGTCCAGTCAATCCATGACAGGGTGTCAGCCTTTCACTTCAATGAGAGCACTTTCATTTGGCCTCAAGCCCAGACCTATTATTCTGAGGCACACACACACACACACACACACACACACACACACACACACACACACACACACACACACACACACACACACAGGTAGCTGCTGTACCTGAGTCAGACAGAGCAGCTGTTCGTTTCTTCGCTGCTGAAACAAACTGGAAACTTATTTCTTCAACGGGAGCAGAACATGTCCTGAGCATTTTCACATTTTGAACCGGATTGACTTTTACCTAAAGATGTTTTTACGCACCTGTATCGACGTGTTTGGTTAAGTCCGGCAGATCGGGAGAATAACACACTTTCTCCTCTGGGTTTCCTCGTCACCTTAACCCATTGCACCGCCTTCTCCTCCCCGCAGCCAGCCCTCCATCAATGGTATGAGCGCGGAGGAGCGTGACCGGCTGCGCGCCCTCTTTAACGCCTACGACGTGGACAACTCGGGCCGCATCGAGAGGAACGAGTTTCTCACCATCTGTGCGGAGCTGCAGGTGTCCGCCGCCGAGGCCGACCGCATCTTCGACAAGTTGGACGTGGACAACGACGGCACCGTCACCCTGCTGGAGTTCATCAGCGGCTTCCACGACCGCTACGGGGAAGACATGGAGTCGGACGGAGGGGACATGTCCGACGCCTGGGAGAACTTCGAGGAGCGGCTGGGCGAGCAGGCCAAGTTCATCCCCAGGTGAGGGCGCACGGCCGCGGGCAGCTTGGGGCCAGTGGGTGTTGGAGGCATTATGGAAATGTTCAGGGTGATTTGAATGTGTTGGAGCAATGATGGTGACACTTCAGTTATCTCCACAGGGAAATTCACAAATAAGGCTTCACGTAAAGAAAGTAAAAAGCCAACAGGTACCTGTGGGAAAGGGTCAGAGCTTATATCAATGTTTGAGTAACAGTCACCATGGCTGGGCAATACAACAAGATCAGTAATTATCCAAATATTTGTCATCAATAGCAATAAAACAAAAGTGCTATATATTTACATGGAAGACATTGAGGAGAACAGATAGTTTATCTGCCTCAGATTTTAAAAAATGTTTGGGGTGTTTGTTGTTCTCATAAAGAAAAGTTTAAAAAACCTTCACCCAGGAGTCTTTAAACTTAAAAAAAATAATAATGAGACATTTATCGCGACACTTATCGATATCGAGGGATATGAACATTTTTATCGTGATATAACTTGGGGCCGTATCGTCCAGCACTACATGCTGTTCCTTGGTGTCAGAGAAAGAAAGTGAACTTTGGCTTGTTAATGTGTTTGTCTTTAGTCCTTTTCCCCCTACAGGAATCATTATATCCCAAAGATAAATACCTTCTCATGTTGACTCAGGTGTATCTCTTCCTCTTCAGTATATGTGAGGGGGAGCAAGTTGAAACATGTTAAATGATTGTTCATTAATTATATTACTAGTTAGAAAATGTTCTATCGCTATAGCATTTAAACCAAGAGGAGTTTCTGCTTCAGTCTATTTTCTATATCCCTAAACTGTGTTGTTGATTTAAAAAGGCCTTTTATGGGAAAGTGTCATGGACATTTTACATCATTTTACAAACCGTTAATCAAGAGGAGCGTTTCCACTGGTCAGCCATTGAGTGAGCAGCACAGCAGTGGTTCTGTCGTGTTTCTCATGACGCCAGAGAAAACAGGGAGAAAGGCTTGGAGAGTGGTTTTCACACATGTGAGTGAGTACCACACCTTTAGTGCTACAACACAGGAGCAGCTCGCTCTCCAAGTCTTTGTTTGTGGACTCCAGCTGGAAACAAACAAGAATACATCCACCTGTACACGCCGAGGGATTTGATGGTGGCTCTCACCAAAGCAGAGCAGTTTGAACATGTGCCTCACACATGGGATCACAGAGTATGCCAGGCAGGGTTGAAGAACCACAATACTTTAAATAACTGGTCACTGGCGAACTCACCAAGATGCAAGGGAAAGTGTTTCTATCTGAATGTGGACCTGGACCTTCTGACCAGGTGGAAGGCTCCAGTGGACATTACACACTTTGCCTGGAACAGGTCCATGTTCGTGATATCTGTTTTAAAGGTTAAGTGCATGCAAAATGAAAACCAATGAGAAATGGACAACAACAAACCTCAGAGGGAAAACAGGGTTTATTTCTAAATTGAAATTAATTTAAAACAGTAGCTTTCCTTCTTCTTTCCAACTTTCTACAACTTAACAAAGCCTACCACAGCTTATTAGTATGATATTATTTTTTAACACACACTAGGTCTGCCCTACTTTTCACAGTTTTGAGTATCATCACTTTGCAATGTCTCGGTTAAGAGCTTGAGTTTGACTGCCATGAAAAGACCAACTGACTGTCAGTATGACAGAATCAACTGGAACTCATATAAATAGCTTAGCGTCTGTTAAATGAGCCTCATGCGTCTGTAATTCATCTAATCCATCATCCTTTCAAATTAGTCATTCTTATCAGATTTTTGAATGTTATTCTATTTACAGTTACATTTCTGACATAACCTTTCAGTGGAGGCTCACTTCTCTTGTCATGTGGTCAAGTAGAGATCCTTGGACAGAGCCGGGCATCGAACCTCAATCTGACCAAAAATGTGTCTGAAGAAGCAAATATCAGAAAGTGTAATTTATTGAAAGCACTAAAGAATTGTCCTGATTTAATAGCTGCATTGTTTGGTCAGTTAGTTTCTTGTTTAAATTTTGGACTCCTTTATTTTGGCGAAGCTCTTGCACATCTGCTTGGGCGTAGACATGTTCAGCATCTTTTCAAGAAAGACTGAAAATCATGTTTGATCTTAGCTGCAGATGTTTGTATCGTCATGAAGACTCCCATATGGAGTTAGCAGTATTGTCAAAATACTTCAACTGGTAAAATGTTATGTCTCTGGCCAACCTGTTTAAGCATATGTCTTTGTATTGTTATTTATTTGTGAATGTTTTCATATATCATCTTTTTGTGTATGTTTTTGGCCCCGGGCCTGACATGGGACTCTTCCTCGCGCCGCTGTGCTGTGACATCGGAACATCGATGGTCACAGTGGTACCGTCTGCTAAATACACCCTCTTATTCCTAATAAGAGTCTGAGTCACTGCCACAACAGTCAGCTGAGCGACGACAACATGGAAAATATAGCACACAAGACACAGTGTCTGTTTTTCAGTGGATGAAAGAATATTTTGTGAGCGAGAAGGAGGAATCATGAGCAAATCAATCGATTAGGGTCCGAACCCATAACTTCATAATGATTACGGCCGAAGTAATGAGTGTATTTTGTTGATCAATATTCAGTCTGTCAGCTGACTGAGGCAGTGACTAAAACTACTGTGTAAGTGTTCACTGAAAACAGGACTCCTTCGCACAACATGACTGAAAAGATAATGATCTGGTCATGTTATATTTGTTTTAAATGTTCAACAAATAATGATTTTGGGAGCTCCTTTGAAAACAGCATTTATTTTATTTTTTATTCCGCATAGTCAAAATGTTTGGTGATAACACTGTACACAAGACAGGGAGTTGTGTACCAAATGTAAATAGCAAACACAGACAAGCAAGACATGGTCGCACTGGGGTCAGAAAGAGAACCGAAAACCTGTGTATATAAATAAGTCTTTATTTGGTGCCAGCAAAAGTATGTAATTGCTTAAAGTTTTAAGATTATTGGGCAGCAAACGGGTGTTTTCAGCAGCGTTAGACGACATCAACCACCTCAGCACAACTTCCTGTGTTTACATCAAGTTTATGTGTCAGAGTGAAGGACGCTGCAGCAAGCTGTGTGGTGCCGTGAGTTATTGACAGAGAGGCAGCAGTGTCTATATGCTCAGTATTACAGCCGGTCCGTCCTGTTGGAAGGCAAACACACTCACGCACACACACACACACACACACACACACACACACACACACACACACACACTCACTCACTGTACACTAATATGATCGAGCTGTGACGCAGAACACTTTTATCACTGTAATGACATCAAAGAGACGCATACTAAACTAAACTGTGTGGTTAAGTGAGGTTTAGTTTCTCACTGGCGCGTCTTTATGGGATCTACATGTTCTGTCACTGATGGAAACTATACAAGTTACATTTTTATGTATTTGACTGAGATATAAAATGAGTCCAGAGGCAACAGCAAACACACTTGTGTGTTATAACTGGACTTTTGAAATTAGAATAGTTTCTTAAAATGATTTACTTGTGCTTGTCTGAATGGTGGTGTCATGTCTTTTTAATGATTTATAAGGTGAACCCCCTGTTGGTTCTTCAGGCAGTATAAGAGGAAACTTTCCTGGTTTGACTGCTGAGAGTCTCGCTGTATATGGAGAGCATGCTCTTATTTTTGACTGGTTCCAATAATTACACTCCAAGACTTTAATCGTTTCAGCTTCAAATAATCACAACTCAAAAGACCACAGACATTAGGATACAGTCAGTTTAAATTTGGTTGTTTTCACATCTCAACTAACCTTAACCAGGAGCTCAGAAAGGATATTTAGCCTCATTAGGACAGAGCTTTGGTTGCCATGGGATCTACTGGTCCTCACAAGAAAAAAAGGGATTTCTCAGACACATGCGGTTCAGTGTTTACTCCTGATGGAGACATTCAGTCTATTTGGAGCATTTATATATGAAGGTTGTTCTTTTGCTGGAAAAGGTCACAAAGAGTTATTAAAAACAAGTTTACACACACATAGGGTACAGGTCAGAGTGAGATTTATTCCAGTCAACATCTCTTCTCCAGGACACATCACCAAACACTTTGGGCTCCTGATAGATACAGTGTTTGGCCATGTGAATAAAGTATGGTGTATGATTTGCTGGAGAAGCATTTGAATTTTGAGGAAAACTAAAAAAAACTCAACCCGTCACCTTCCATCCACCAAGTGACAAAGCTGAAGAGAGAGTGGACGTGTCAGTATTTCATCACAGCAGACAATGTGAAATCCTGTTTTTATTTCAGACATGAACAGGCAGCGACGTTGTACCAGAACATCAGCCTGACGGAGCCCAGAATGATTCCTCAGTTCGAGACAGTCATCCTGAACTTCACCAAAGAGATCAAACAGCAAAACTCTGAGATGGAGAACCTGGCCCTCGCCATCAAGCGGTGAGAAGTTACATGATGAATGAGAAATAAATGCTGTTAGGTTCAGAATTTCTCCTACAGTCCAAAAACTTGCTGGTTGGGTAAATTTGGCGACTCCACACCGGCTTCAAGTGCCTTGTGACCATTAAGAGGACAACCCAGTACCTGTACATATTAGATGATGGAGGGATGCAGGCTTCTGGAGCACACTGACGTTTATCTCGGGTTGTTTTGCAGAGCGCAGGACCAGGCGTCGATGCAGCTCAGTGAGATGGAGGAGGAGATGGACCAACGCATTCACGCTGCGGAGAGAAAAACACGGGAGCAGGTGGGACAGACTCATCACATCCTCTCAAATTCAAACGCATGCATAAACATGGCTCTGTGATTTCGTTTCAATATTGCAGGTCAGTGGATATGATGGGTTTCTGTCTGTGGAGCATGTGCAGGCCAAGAGATAAGCAGGGCGTGTTTATTCAGCTCTTCCCTCATGTCAAACAAGCATGAATATCACATTACTGATTCACATGGACACACCTGCAGATCTGTACATCCCATCCTGTGTATTACACAGTAGACAAACAGAAGTGCTGGTCTCCAATAATAAGACTGTACTGTAAACACATCGTTGTCATGATAAGAGTGGGGCAGTGTGAGCGTGTGTGTGTGTGTGTGTGTGTGTGTGTGTGTGTGAAAAGTGTAATCTGTGAACTGCTTTCTGAGAAAATCTTTGTGCTTTTAACTTGAACTTATGTAAGTGTACTCAACTGACTCAGGAGCTGCTGTTTGCTTTGTAAGAGAAGTACACATGATTAGAGGGCACTCACCTGTTTCTCTCACACTGTAATGTGCACACAGCCATGTTGCCGCGTTCCGACACCTACATCACAGGAATCTATTTTTGGAAACTGGACGCAGACGGTTGCTGATACACTTATCAATCAACCAGCGGCCTTCGTCCATTTTTCAAAATCTGCCCTAAAATAAGAACAGATTAATGAGTCATTATGTTAACATGTGTCCTTAGTGAGGACACATGTTAACATAATGCATTCCCTAGTCCCTTACCCTGAACATAAACTGAATTCTAACCAAAGCATTAACACAATGTCTTAAAGGCTCAGTGTTTAGAATTCAGTGACATCTAGTGGTGAAGTTGCATGTTGCAGCTAAATGCCCCTCTCCTCACCCTCTCCTTCTCAACATGAAAGAGAACCTGTGGAAACCTTCAGTTGTCATAAAAACTCAAAAGGTGTTTAGTTTGTCCAGTTTGGGCTACTGTAAACAACATGGCGGCCTCCGTAGAGAGGACCCGCTCCTGCTGTAAATATAAAGTATTTAAATATAAAGAGCCCATTCCAGGGTGAAGAAAACAATTCATAAAATTTAGATGAAACACACTAGTGAACACATCACGAGGGATATTTTATATTCAATTTCTGCTAATAGATTCCTTCACCTAAATCTTACACACTTTTCTCTGGGTTTGAGAATTGTTGGAAACATTTTTGTTATGATTTAAGAACACAAGTCGGCAAAAAATATATATATAACGATGTCTGGTTGTTTTTAGGAATTTGAATGAAGAATTGTTACATATCATATGTCCTGACTCCTAATGGACTAATGGTCTATTAGTTAAACTTGTTCTCGCAAAAATAGAAGCACACGTACACACACACACACACACACACAGACATTCACAGTATGCACACTGATATTAATAAGAGAATATCACAACGTGTTATTTTAATGCAGCCATGTTTTTGTGCTGGTTGTGTGTGTTTGTGTAGGAGAAGAAGCGAGGAGAGAGCGAACTGAACGAGTTACGGAGAAGTTTCGAGACTGAAGTGTGTGAGCTGCAGTGTAAGATCCAGAGGATGCAGATGGTAAATATCTCTCTGTGACAAACCATCAACTCAGTCGGTCTATACAGACTCCTGCAGTCGTATTTACAACCCATTCATTGTATGTTTAAATATTGAGCAGTGTTGTATATTTATATTATACGAATCAGCATTAGCAATAGCCTCTATGTGTGGGAGTAATGTTATTTACATGTTAAAATATTTGTATTCATTTTCTTATCAATCTATTTTGTAAAACTGCCTCTTCTGGAGACCAGTTCATTTTGCGACACAGAGCTACAGTCAGATCAATGTCTTGAAAACTGATGATGTGCTGTTTAACTGTCCCAGTGACATGTGGACTCACAACAAAGAGTGCACTGCTGAAGAGACACTCACCTTCAACTCAATTAAACACAAACAGGCCCTGAAGAGTTATTTGTACTGAACATATATGAAACCGCTAAACAGTGGAACATTGAGTCATTTCTCGTTAACACTGACTGACTGCATTCAGGAGAAGGTGAACTAATGTAATCTTTTGACCTCTTGAAAACACAAACATCAACTTGAGCAAATAACCCTCACTTGTTTCCAAAGATTAAAACATGAGCTATGATGTGCATTAGTGCACAAAGCTAAAGAGGCAGCAGCCAAAGTGAATGAATTATAAAATTAATTATAATTGATTATTATTTGAACACTTTGTGTTCAAGCTTAGTATTGATCCTGTGTTTGCATAACATGAGGTTTTTATAGATTCTATCCACTCTGCTTTTATTTTTACTTTTTTAAAGTGCACTTCTGCTTTGAGTTTATCACATAACTTCGTTTTTTGGTTTAACACAATACATACATCTACAATCAATATATCAATACATATTGAATCTTTGTAATATTGTTATAAGTGAAATATAATATTTTGATAATTATTGATATTGTAATATTGGCCATCCCTAGTTTGTAGGCTTTTTATGACCAGAATCTATAATATGTCAACCATCAGATCGAAGATAAGTACAAGACCATCACTGTGAAAGACGAGAGTCCAGCTTTGAAGAAGAAGATCAGTGAGCTGACAATGGTGAGACTGCGTCTGTCATTGCATAACATTTGTTTAACGTGCCAGAAGGATCTTTGTCTCACGTCTCTGCTTGTAGCTTCACACACGTGTCATATTTCTCACTTTCCACCTCTCTCTCCTCTTGTCTTTGTGTCTGCAGGAGAACCAGCATTTAAAGCAGGACCTGATGAGATCTCAGACCAAAGTGGCCTGTCTACACAGTGACATGGACACGCTGAAGACAGAGTTAACCGATCAAAGCATGAGCTCTGAACAGTGAGTTGATTTTTATTTCATTATTTGTAATATGGTGTTAGAGCACTTGCTCTCGAGCGCCCTTCTCGTTTGGGGTATTTAACTGGATTTATCTTGAATCTCTAGTCGCAAGTTGCAGTCCTTTCTGACAGACATCAGCATCATATTCTATTTGTCAGATTCTTCTAGAGCTCTCGTGGTCATACATGAGGGGATATATTTTTGATGTTTTGCCACCAGAAGGAAATGTTTTTTTTGCACAAGACTTGACGTCATCTCCCGTTCTCTCTTGCAAACACAAACGCACACACTAATACTTCAGGAAAATATTTAAAAATTCTAAACCTGGATTTACTGATGACATGGAAGTGGTAGAGCCGGTTTTCTCCACCTTTTTTACATCTCATTTGTTAATTCTGAAGTTGAGAATAATATTGTCTCTCTGCTCTCCATCACACATGGAAACCTCCTAAAGCCTCATCTTGCATTTCAAGCTTGTTTCTAGTCAGGAATAGGCCGACATTTGTTTTAGAGTAATCAAGTGTATCCATCTGGCCCCTTATCAACCCCTGATGACAGATGTCAGAGACTTGGACAAAAACAAGTGAGGACCTCAGTGTCTCCACTGGGGAGTGGGGGGGGGGGGGGGGGGGGGGGGGGGGGGGGGGGTTCACTTTGTCACAGCTGAAACAGGATATCCTGGAGCGGCTTCACACACACAATAACTTCTTCAGAAGCGTTACTTAGCAACAGACGCAGCAGAGTTACACTCCCCCTGCTCAGGCCTCCTCATCACACACACACACACACACACACACACACACACACACACACACACACACACACACACACACACACACACACACACAACTGTTGCATATTGTGTATATTTTTTTCATTTTTATTTACCATTTCAAATGTATAAATTCTAACAATTGTTATTTATGATGCAGAGACGAGGAGCTCATGAAAAATTTTGCCGATGAGCGTGACATCCTGGAGAATCAGATCGAGATTCTGCAGTAAGTCAGGAAGAAACACACACACACAGACACACACACACACACACATACACACACATACACACTTAGTAAGTAAAATAAATATTATTTATTGCTCTCTCTCTGTCTTTCTCTCTCGCTGTTTGTGTGTGTGTATGTGTGTGCGTGTGCGTGTGTGTGTGTGTATAGAAACGCCAACAGGAAGCTCCATGACAGTAACGATGGCCTGAGAACAGCTCTGGAGAGGACATCAAGGGTAAAGCTGCACAGTTAATTAAAAAAAATAGTCTAGTTTACAAATTAAAAGAGGCTGAAGTTATTTCCTACTTTGGGTTTATAGACGCCATTTATTTTTTGCAATAAGAAAAACTGACTTTTTGCTTTGATGCTTAAACCTATTTACACAATTTCAACCCCAAAAAACACATTAATTGGACCAGCAGATGTGTTTGAAATGAAAAAAGCATGTTGTGTTACAATATTCATGAAAACAATCACAGTATGAATATGTGTCAGTTTCAGAAAATGCATGCAACATTATATTCTATATATATCATGTGTTTCAGTCTGTTAACGGTGCAGAAATTAAGGAGAGAAGCAGAAGTAAAAGCATCTGCTACACATCCCCATATGCATTAATGGAGAGGTCAGTGCGCCAATCTTCTACTCATTGTATGCAGGTAGTGTATTGATACACAATGATGAACTTTTATATTTTCTGGAGTCTGGATCACAGTTACGGTTTATCTTTTAAATACCATTTCAGTTGTTTCAAGAGCAGAATTTTAACTGTAAGTGTTTAGGGATTAAGGATGATATACGTGTTTGCATTGTTCAGGGTGTTTATTTCAGACTGGGTGTGTCAAGTTTGAGCCATTTGCATGTCCAGTGTAAAATGTATTGAATCAAGATGCTTTGCTTGGAATTTAAGGCTTTTTTTCTCCCGAACACAACTGTCTGTTTATACAGCAATCAAAAATGTGAAAATGTATAATATAAAAATAAGTATTAAACTGTAATATTAGAGTTTTGTATTAGTATTTATTTATTTGGGCTACCAGAAAAATAAATATGTAAATAAAAACGCTATTGCAGAAACAATGTCCTGGTTCCTCTGGGTAATAATAGTAATAGTTTGTAGGCTCTACTTTTCTTACCACCATTTTGTTCTAGAGGATGCAGAATTAGACTATGGAGGTTTTTATTTATTTTCCTGGTCTCCTCCTCAGGTTCGGTCAGCGTATGGACGACTTCCCTCTGTACGGGCGGCGGCCCAGCTGTGACACGCTGGCCTTGGCCATGTGCGACCCAGGCCTGAAGCGCAGGGACAGCAGTGAGTGTGAGGAGGACAGCCTGCCCGAGGTCTACATGGACAGCGGCCTGTCGACGCTCAGAGGCTCGCACGGAGGCTACGACTCTGAGCAGGAGGTCAAGGGTCAAGAGGAGGAGGAGGAGAGAGAGGAGAAGAAGGTGGAGGACGACAACAATGACAGCATGATGGGAGAAATGTCTGACACTGAGGTGAGACGAGAAGAAGGTCAAACACAGACACACAGCTGTGGATGGCGGTTATTTCTTCATCTGCGTTTCTTTGGTCATTAGCAGGATTGCGCGAAAAAGAAAAAAAAGAAAACGTAACAAATTTCCATGAAATTTTGTGGAAGGGTGGGGCATGACAAAAAGAAGAACCCATACAATTTGCACGTTCTTTAACATTGTTTCAACATTTCCGTTGGTTTCCCGGAGAATGGAGAGTTTCTTTCCTTCGGTGTAATGCTAACGTCTGCCTCTGTTTCTCCATCCCAGCCTGCAGACACACAAGACGGTGAATCAGCAATCGGGTCGGACAGCAGCTCAGTGTTGGACTGGAAGCTGCCTGAACCCGTTGGTGAGATCAATACCCCGCCACCGACTACACGGAAAGCCCTCACCGCCATCAGTGTTCAGGTAAGAGAGACAAGGAAGAAGGGAGGATTTCTAAGAGAAGATAAAAAGAGGAGCGAGTTGATCTGTGGTTCCCCTCGGAAATGCACGTGCACGAATGTGGGGGGTGGAGTTTCTGAAGTAGCAGTGAAGGGAGGGGCGTGTCTTCAAATAGCAACAGTGGTTCACTATTTTCACCAACTCCACCTGTAATGGTCAAATATTTATTCTTAATGATTTCAGTGTCAGGATTCAGAATTTAAAGATTTTATTGAGAATCCCAACAAATCAAGATGTGGATTTTTTTTATTTTATTGATTTCATTGTCTTTCATTGAGCAGTTTCTTCAGGCCACGTTTAGCAAATCTGTGTGATTTACATTGTTGTCTCTAGCTTTATAATTAGTTCCTTCATCTGCAATGAGACATAAAACCCTCAACATCGCCGAATGTGGCTGATGACAAAGAGACATGCAAATAAGACAAGTAGAAATTGTAAAGTGGTCACAGCCAAAGTAATTGTGCAGATTCATGTTATCGCTCTGTGCCCTCTGCAGAAGGACTCGGGCAGCGTTGACCAGGGCTACAGGACCTCAGAGAAAGCCTTCAGGATCGTGTTGGCCGGAGATGCTGCCGTGGGAAAGTCCAGCTTCCTGCTGCGTCTCTGCAAGAACGAATTCAAACTTAACTCCAGCGCAACTCTGGGTGAGTCGGATGAAACAAAACTCTCTTTTAGTCATGACTGGCTTTATTGTCTTGTTCTCTCCTCTTCGATTTCAGGCAAATAATATTCTCCAAGGAATAAAAGCCTGGAGGAAGTGGCAGCTGACAGATTAATAGTTAACCAGTCAGTAGTTAATGGTCAAATTCCTGTGAAGGTTATAGTTTAAATAAGCCCTTGACTATTGTGTGACTTTGTAAAATGTGATGTTTCCTTAGTTGTATTAGTTTCGCAGTGTGATATGTTTTATTTTGACTTTTTGTGTGTTCAGGGGTGGATTTTCAGATCAAGACACTTGTTGTAGATGGAGAGCCTGTTTTACTGCAACTATGGGACACTGCAGGACAGGAAAGGTGTGTGATATTGTTTTGCTTGATATATATGTATTATTATATATGTACAAAAGCTTATTAGGAGATATGCAAGCTTCCAAAAAGGTAGAGCCTGACCGATTTACTGGTTCATCGACAAAATCAGCCGATGTCCTTCACAGACATATTGCTATCAGCGTTGATGTTTGTCGAAATAAAATCAATGATTTTACAGAATAAACATTGTAGAAAAGCTGTGCATTTACATTTACATTTTACATGAGCAAAAAATATTTTCTTAATTCAAGTTCAACAGGCTATATTTGGTTGTATTTGTGTTTTATATCTATTTATAATTATTGATGATATAATTTATGGTTAAACTGTGTGTTGTTTTTTTTAAACAAATTAATCTAATTACTATTATATGTAAGTACATTTGCTGATATATTTGTTTAATATATTAAAAGACTCAGAATAAAAACCTCAATTACTTAATCTTTGTCATTAAGATATGATAACAACATCTTAGGAATCATTGAAATATTGTTTCATTTGTACAACAGCCAATATCGGAAATGTTTTATTCCCTAATATCGGTCAGGCTGCACTAAAAAGTAAGACGAAACAAATTTTGTATTTATCTTATCACAAAAAACTTAAATTATTCTGCCATCACAAGTTAAAAAATCGACGGTGTGTGTATGTGTGTATATATTTGTATGTTGAACTGTTGTCTCCCCTCACCTCAGGTTTCGCAGTATTGCAAAGTCTTATTTCCGGCGGGCGGACGGCGTGTTGCTGCTGTACGACATCACCTGTGAAAAGAGCTTCTTGAATGTGAGAGAGTGGGTGGACATGATCGAGGTAATAAAGGTGCTCTGAGGAAACCAACTGACAAACTAACTATCACAGTGTTTGACGTCTGCAGATTCAAGTGAAGGTGGAATTTATCCACCTTCTGTAACAGCAGCGTTTGTGTTATTTTTAAGATACTTTATGTTAACATGTTGTCACACGTTCATTTTAATACCAACGTTACCAATGTTCTTGCTTGTTTCCCTCTTCTCACATGCAGCAGATGTGTAAGTGTTGAGTGTGAAGCATGCACAGATTGTGTTCTGCTGTTTTATTGTGGGCATGTTTAAAAAATTCCTGCATGTTGTATTTTGTGGCCTGTGAAAATCTGTTATGTGTTGTCTGATACAAAGCACTATGTAAACAATTAACTAATATTGCATTTTTTATTTGATCTTACCCAGCACATACATTCATAAATTCACCGTCCAGCAACATATGTATTTTTTTTCATTTCTTTATGTTTAACTAGTTTTTCTGTTTTTCTGATGCTTAGCAGGACGTGAGTATGGAGGACATTCCCATCATGCTCGTGGGTAATAAGTGTGATCTCAGAGAATATGAAGTTAACTGTGTTCCCACCAGCTATGGAGAAAAACTGGCCATGGTAAACATCCACTGTCATCTTCGTTTCATTTCCAAGTCATAACCTGTAACTAACTAGGATCAGCAGTAAAATAAACAGATTGATTATGGATTATTGATTTTCTGTCTTTACCCACCAGACATACAACACTCTGTTCTGTGAAACTAGCGCCAAAGATGGCTCCAACATCCTGGAGGCCGTGCTGCATCTGGCCAGGTGAGATGTTCCATCTGTTTCCGTCTGATACGTATGAACCAAACACAGAAGTTTGGTTTGTCTATCCGCCCAATTCATGATATCTCAATAACACCTCGAGGGAATTCAGGTTTGGTTCAAATGTTCAGTTGGACTCAGAGAAAAGCGTATTCCTTTTGGTGGTCAAAGGTCAAAGGTCACAGTCGCTTTGGGCTCACAAATAGAGAAATTGCCTTGTGAACCTGATATCTCAAGTTTGATGTTTGGTTTTAGGTTGTCCTCAGGCACAAGAAGTGAACGTGTACTATTTGAGTGAGTGGGTCGGGGTCTGTGGCGTCGTCATGATAATCTGTGCGTGGCTTGAGGCCTGTTAACTGTAGCATCTTCCCACTGGAAACCTGTTACTGTAGCTGTAATAAGATCAGGTGGTTGATGAGTGATTAGTTTTATTGAACTTTTACTTTGATCCCCCCCCCCCCCCCCCCCCCCCCCCCCACAGGCAGGTAAAAGAACAGGCGTCCTTAAATCGAAAGAGTCACTATCAGTCGCTGCCCAGCCTGGACGCTCCCCGGAAGAAACCAAACTTCTCCTGTTGCACCTGATCAGACTCCTCATTTCTGGACCTGCGAGTCTGACTTAATGTGAACTCGAGAAGGAAAACAAATGCAGAAACCTGACAAAACCGAAATGAGACGTGATCTCTGCAACAGGAACAAATCATCACCCTCAGTAACCACAACTACTTAATGTTATAATGGATCAAGAGAGCAAAGTGGATCACAGCAGAATATCCACAACTTCACATTCATTTTAGATGTTTGTGTCTGTTATTCAGGGTTATGTATAAGGAGTTTTGTTTCAGCCACAGCATGAATTCCTAACTGTTCCATATTTTACCATGTAATGTTTGTTTTTTATTATGCTATCACACTTATTAGCACAATTTCTTCCCTCCTGTGTGATGTGGTTTGCACAATCAGCTCTGCCTGGTTCTGGCACGTTGTGAAAATAATCCCTGCAGATCATGAGAAGAGAAAGACGGCTGTGTAAGTGAAGTCATAAGTGTTCCTCCTGTGGCTGCCAGGGTTTTCCTGTGGGGACACTGGTTTCCCTCCTACAGGGTGAAGACAAAGGTTAGATGAACTTGCGACTCTAAATCGAATGTGAATGTAAATGGATGTTTGGCCCTGTGATGGCCTGGTGACTGGTCCAGCGTGTAGCTGCCTCCATCATCAGTGTAAGTGCTGGTTTAAAGTGACATCTACAAAATGTTGTTTGCCTCAAATGAAACTGATGTTTGTAGTTTGCACCTCCCAGATATTACTGCAAGTGAACTGCATTGACTGTCGACATGGAGAGACAGAGAAGTGTGTAAGTAACTTAAAGCAACACTATGCAACTTTATTTTGACTTTAAAATAGCATCTTTAAAACCTGTCACACTGACAAATTTGTAACAGGGAGAATGGTGACACTCACTTTGGTGAGCAGGTACGATCTTGTGCGTGAGGTGTGTAACAGCTAATGCCGAATTGTAGATCAGTTAAAAAGACTTGGAGAACTTAGAAGAACCATGTTTATGTTTATGTCCAGTATTCAGAGAAAAAACTTAAAATACTAAGAACAGAGTTTTGTGTATTTGCTACAGCAGCCGCTTCTCTGATTCAGGAATCTGGGGATAATGAGGAATTTCCACCATTCAGTTGTATTTCAGTTTAATTCACTCAAATCAAGTTTTATCTCTATAGCCCATATTCACAAATCACCACTAGCCTCATAGGGTTTGATAAACTGTAAAAGGTGTGACGTCCTCTGCCCTGAACCCTCGACCAGAGTGCGGAAAAACTACCAAAAAAACAAAGACACCTCAGGGAGAGTCACATGTGAGGGGTCCCTCTCCCGGGACGGACAGAAGTGCAATAGATGTCATATGTCAAGTCAATATTTACAAAGTTCTTGAGAAATGACAGTGTCTAATATAGATGGAAACGTGTATCAATGTTTAAAGCTTTTATGCAGAAAGAAAAATGTCTGACAGGTAAAAACATCCCCGAACAGGCCTTTTTTAATGTGACTTCATCATCATCATGTGTGGCTGCAGAGGGCGCTGTTGCTCAGTAAAAGTTACATGGTGTTGCTTTAAGGAAATAAATGCTCTTTACTGTATAAGATGCAGTGTGTGATCGTATGAGACTTCATGCTAATGTGCCGACACATCATTTTTATTATATTACCCACAGTGTTATCTTTCTTTTCATTTGACCTCCTGCTGAGGATGATGCTGTGTTACAGATTTTATATTTTTCAACCTGAACA